>NW_020172504.1:497578-532554 GCF_003031525.2 Neophocaena asiaeorientalis asiaeorientalis
TCTATGACATAAATCACAGCAAGATACTTTTTGACCCATCTCCTAGAGTAATGGAAATAAAAACAAAAGTAAACAAATAGAACCTAATGAAACTTCAAAGCTTTTGCACAGCAAAGGAAACCATAAACAAGACCAAAAGGCAACCCTGAGAATGGGAGAAAATATTTGCAAATGAAGCAACTGACAAAGGATTAATCTCCAAAATTTACAAGCAGCTCATGCAGCTCAATAACAAAAAAACAAACAACCCAATCCAAAAATGGGCAGAAGACCTAAATAGACATTTCTCCAAAGAAGATATACAGAATGCCAACAAACACATGAAAGAATGCTCAACATCATTAATCATTAGAGAAATGCAAATCAAAACTACAATGAGATATCATCTCACACCGGTCAGAATGGCCATCATCAAAAAATCTAGAAACAATAAATGCTGGAGAGGGTGTGGAGAAAAGGGAACACTCTTGCACTGCTGGTGGGAATGTGAATTGGTACAGCCACTATGGATAACAGTATGGAGGATCCTTAACAAACTATAAATAGAACTACCATATGACCCAGCAATCCCACTACTGGGCATATACCCTGAGAAAACCAAAATTCAAAAAGAGTCATGTACCAAAATGTTCATTGCAGCTCTATTTACAATAGTGCGGAGATGGAAACAACCTGGGTGCCCATCATCGGATGAATGGATAGAGAAGATGTGGCACATATATACAATGGAATATTACTCAGCCATAAAAAGAAATGAAATTGAGCTATTTGTAATGAGGTGGATAGACCTAGAGTCTGTCATACAGAGTGAAGTAAGTCAGAAAGAGAAAGACAAATACCGTATGCTAAAACATATATATGGAATTTAAGAAAAAATAATGTCATGAAGAACCTAGGGGTAAGACAGGAATAAAGACACAGACCTACTGGAGAACGGACTTGAGGATGTGGGGAGGGGGAAGGGTGAGCTGTGACAAAGCGAGAGATTGGCATGGACATATATACACTAACAAACGTAAGGTAGATAGCTAGTGGGAAGCAGCCGCATAGCACAGGGATATCAGCTCAGTGCTTTGTGACCACCTGGAGGGGTTTGATAAGGAGGGTGGGAGGGAGGGAGATGCAAGAGGGAAGAAATATGGGAACATATGTATATGTATAACTGATTCACTTTGTTATAAAGCAGAAACTAACACACCATTGTAAAGCAATTATATCCCAATAAAGATGTTAAAAATAAAAAGAAATCAAAGACAATACAAATATATGGAGAGGTATACCATCCATTCGGATTGAAAGAATCAACATTGTGAAAATGACAGTATTACCCAAAGTAATCTCCAGTTTCAATGCAATCCCTATCAAACTACCAGTGACCTTTTCCACAGAACTAGAGCAAAAAATTTTACAATATTTATGGGAACACAGAAGACCCCGAATAGCCAAACTAATCTTGAGAAAGAAAACAGAGTGGGAGGAATCAGGCTCCCTGAGTTCAGACTACACTACAAAAGTACAGTAATCAAGACAGTATGATACCGGCAGAAAAACAGAAATATAGATCAATGGAACAGGATAGAAAGCCTAAAGATAAACCCACACACCTATCCACACCTAATCTATGACAAAAGAGGCAAAGTATAAAATGGAGAAAAGAGAGCCTCTTTAATAAGGGCTGCTTGGAAAACTGGACAGCTACATGTAAAAGAATGAAATTAGAACACTCCCTAACACCATACACAAAAATAAACTCAAAATGGATTAAAGACCTAAATGTAAGTCCAAACACTACAAAACTCTTAGGGTAATACATAGGCAGAACTCTCTATAACATAAATCACAGCAAGATGTTTTATAATCCACCTACTACAGTAATGGAAATAAAAACGAAAATTAAACAAAGGGAACCTAATGAAACTTAAATCTTTTGCACAACAAAAGAAACCATAAACAATATGAAAAGACAACCCTCAGAATGGGAGAAAATATTTGCAAATGAAACAACTGACAAAGGATTAATCTCCTAAATATAGAAGCAGCTCCTGCAGCCCAATATCAAAAAAACAAACAACTCATTTCAAAAATGGACAGAAGACCTAAATCGACGTTTCTCCAAAGAAGGTATACAGATGGGCAACAAACACATGAAAGGATGCTCAACATCTCTAATCATTAGAGAAATGCAAATCAAAACCACAATGAATAACTTGTAGTGAGGTGGATGGACCTAGAATCTGTCATACAGAGTGAAATGTCAAAAAGAGAAAAACAAATACTGTATGCTAACTCATATATATGGAATCTAAAGAAACAAATGGTTCTGAAGAACCTAGCATCAGGACAGGAATAAAGACACAGATGTAGAAAATGGACTGGAGGACATGGGTAGGGCGAATGGTAAGCTGGGATGAATTGAAAGTGAAGAAGATATACAAATGGCCAAGAGGCACATGTAAAGATGATCAACATCACTAATTATTAGAGAAATGCATATCAAAACTACAATGAGGTACCACCTCATGTTGGTCAGAATGACTATTATCAAAAAATCTAAAAAAATTAATGCTGGCAAGGGTGTGGTGAAAAGGGAACCCTCCTGCACTGTTGGTGAGAATGTACATTGATAGAATCACTATGGAAAACAGTATGGAGGTTCTTTAAAAAACTAAAAATAGAACTACCATATGATCCAACAATCCTACTACTGGACATATACTCTGAGAAAATCATAATTCAAAAAGAGACATGTACCACAATGTTCATTGCAGCACTATTTACAACAGCCAGGACATGGAAGCAACCTAAATGTCCATCAACAGATGAATGGATAAATAAGATGTGGCACATATATACAATGGAATATCACTCAGGCATAAAAAGGAATGAAATTGAGTTATCTGTAGTGAGGTGGGTGGACCTAGAGTCTGTCATACAGAGTGAACTAAGTCAGAAAGAGGAAAAGGAATACTGTATGCTAATACATATATATGAAATCTGAAAACAAAAAGGAACTGATGAACTTATTTGCAAGGCAGGAATAAAGATGTAGACACACAAAATGGACTTGAGGACATGGGGTGGGAGGGGGCAGCTGGGGCAAAGTGAGAGTAGCATCAACATATATACACTACTGAATGTAAAATAGTTGGCTGTTGGGAAGCAGCAGCATAGCACAAGGAGATTAGCTCAGTGCTTTGTGATGACCTAGAGGGGTGGGATAGGGAGAATGGGAGGGAGATGCAAGAGGGAGGGGATATGGGGACATATGTATGCATATGGCTGATTCACTTTGGTGTACAACAGAAACTAACACAGTATTGTGAAGCAATTATACTCCAATAAAGGTCTATTTAAAAAAATGTTAGCTTACAGTTATGTTTCTCAAGCTGGTCAAAATAGGCAGTGCCCTTAGGAGCATCTTATATTGATTAAAAGAAACGTTTAGAAGGGACTCTCTTTTCAGGCTATGAAAAAATAGCTTGCAAATAGAGAAGAATTTGTTAATCTTGGTAATTATTTGCATAAGATGTTCTACAAAATGCAAGGGGAATTCTTACATCACCGTTCTGACATACTAGCTGAGGAAACTTTAGGAAGCTGAAGAAAGTCAGTAGCACTGAACTTGAACTATACTGGGTTGAGTGAGAAAATCATTGTGACCAACGAGTGTATTTTGCATTGAAAATTTAAAGTTTATTTTAATCTTATCAGAAGTAAATAGGAAATAATCTCATTTCAAATAGCATTACTTGTTTTTGGACAGAACTTACTACTCTGAAAAATAAAAGTAGCACCCTTTTTATTATGTTGGCTTTTACTCATGTGAAAGATCTTAGGGAAGGGTTTGAGATGAGGAGGAAACTTCTACATCAAAGGGATACATTAATCTAACTCTTTTTTCAGATTTGGGTTTCTAGATTGTTTCTTCTTTTTCTGTTCAAATGCTGAATTTCCATTTCCTTTGGTTTGGAAGGTGACTGAGCATTGCCCCATAGGCAAGGCAACACCTAGATGGGTGGGGAGCCAGAAAAATCTGCTTCTCAATCACTCCAATCCACCCCCAACTCACACCACACATTTAGTTTTCTTGTCTGTAAAATAAGGACAACAGCTATAGTATTGATTCTTGCATCAACTAAGATAATATATGTAAAGTGCTTAACACAGTGCCTGGGTTACTGGAAGTGTTCAATAAGTGTCAGCTTCCTACCACACTCTAATCATCCTGTGTCTACAATAGTATTGGTCATTCCACCCCAACAAAGTGTGGAGCTTCGCTTTTAAGACCATCTGTAGGACTTTCTCTTTCCCCAACCCTTGCCTGCAAATTGATTCTACCCCTCCCATGTTCACAGTATGTATTGGGGGCAATTTCATCAGTGCCAGATTGCACACTCAGATATATTCTCCACATCTCCTAGAGAGAGAAATATTATACTACAGAGTAAGAGCTGCAAAATTAGAAATGAGGAAAAGCAGAATATATTTGGAAGAAAATGTCGCATCCTTTCTGATAGCCCCTTCCCTTGACCATGAGCTGATTTCAGTGTCAGAAAATATTTTGTCCTATCTTTCTTGTTTGGAAACAAGTGAAGAATGACTTCCCCAGGTCACTTGATGCAGAAGCAAATTGGTTTGCTAATCAAACATGAGCAAACACAAGCAATGTTTGCTCATGTTAAAAAATGTCCAGGACTTCCCTGGTGGTGCAGTGGTTAAGAATCTGCCTGCCAATTCAGGGGACATGGGTCCGGGAAGATCCCACATGCCAAGGAGCAACTAAACCCATGTGTCACAACTACTGAGCTTGCGCTCTAGAGCCCGCGAGCCACAGCTACTGAAGCCCAGGTACCTAGAGTCCGTGCTCCACAACAGGAGAAGCCACCTCAGTGAGAAGCCCATGCACCACAATGAAGAGTAGCCCCCGCTTGCCACAACTAGAGAAAGCCCGCATGCAGAAACAAAGACCCAATGCAGTCAAAATAAATAAATAATCAATCAATCAATTAATTAAGAAAAATGTCCCTTGCAGCAATTCTTAATGGCTTAAAAAATAGTAGCCACTCAGAAAGGAGATTGATCCAAACATAGGAAAATTTGGTGTTGGTCTTTTCTCTTCTACTGGTACTATCATTTATATGAATAGTTGTGAGCTCTATTTGATGTATATGAGAAGACTTAGAAGAAATGGGAATAATAACTCATTTAGTCAGGGACACGGATGTAATGACAGCAGAAAACATTATACCAAGTCACTGGAAAATAATAGCATCCAGTATGGATAATATATCAACTCCTGATGATCCTCTGCTGATAAAAGGATTGAACCAAATTTTGGTTCAAATGTAGAAGGTCTGTAGAAAATGTCAAGCCTTGCTCAGCATCCTATTAATAAATATCAGCCATTATATAGTATATTATATGTGCCACTTCCTTCTTAATTAGCTAATGCACTCCATGAGTTCATTCCTTATGCAAGTTTTTCCCCCTTTACAGGTTCACAAAATACTGTCGTTCAATCGACTGAGTCTGTAAATGTCTATAGGTAGAAAAGAAATAAGTGGATGCTCTGAGAATTTCTCTGAACTATATTCTGATGTTATTTAAGAAGCTTGCCACTTCTCACAGTTTCATTTTAGCTGGAAAGTCTTCCTGTTACCAACTTAAAATGAGTGAGATTCCCTTTTAACCATCCTTGCCTACACTAATCTAGCCCAAGCTACCACCACAGACTCAGCCCCAAATAGACCCTGGAACAACAATAGTAAGGTCAGCTGCAACAGGAGTCCCACTCTCTCTGCACTGGGGTCTAGAAATTGTCTTTTGCTCCAATTACTAGCAGCCTCAAGAATAGGCTTTGCCCTCTGGGGGGCTAAGGAAATATTAAGCTGCTGCTTCCTTATCTAACCTGAAATCCTGACCTGCTTTCCTAGGTTCCACGTGTTCAGAACGCTTTGATTTCCATGTGAATATGATTCTAGCCCTAAATCCTAGGGACAAGTCTGAACAGTTTGATCCTTTCATCTAGCCCTTTTAACTGGGATTAGGTTCTACTTTTTTATATAATTTCTAATACATGGGCAAGTCTCCTCACAGAGAATCTAGAGTCTCCATTTATCCTGGAACATATATATGAACCAAAGTATCAATATCTGCTCCTTTAATCAGATACTTCCCAGACAGTAACCTTGGGCTAGATCATACCTAAGTTTGTCAGAGTTTTTTAGACTTGGTTTTTTGAACCCTAGTCTCTGCCCACACTGATCTTGGCTTTGTCCAAGCACTCTCCTTTCTCCCTAATAGTTGCGACCAATAAGCTCTATGGCAATACTGGTACCATTTATTACATCTTTTCATTACTTTAATTGGAATCTCTGGAAACAACTTTGAATTGTTAAAGGAGTTATTTAGAATTCAAGGATCAAAGGAGATAGACAAATATGTCTGAGTTCACAACCATGCCTCTGTAGAAAGTATGAGGGCACAGCCTTCCAAATGACCCAGTGATTTGACATTTTTCTGAAGGAGAAAAAGCCTCACATGAATATCTGTAATTCATGCCAAATTCATTAGATATGGGAATCAACTAAAAAGTGATCTTAATAGCCCTTAATAATGCAATCAAGATGCATTCTTAGGGTTTTATGAAATCAGTTCCAGGGACAAGAAATTGGATGTAGGTGCATCATTTGAGAGGTGATCCCAGGAAACACAAGTAAGGAGGAGGAAAAATGAGACATAGAAGGAAGAAAAACCCATAGTATATGCATTAATGAGCAGGTACTACTATGGGTAACTGGGGCTCAATCTTGTTGGGGATTTTCTGAGGACTTTTGTATGATTTGCCTGAGAATTGTCCTACTGAAGAAGAGGGAACCAACTTGCTTTCCTCACTAGTTGAGGGTTGTCCCTGAAGGCATTAACTCCCATGCATTTCTGACTGTTCTGCTTCTGGGCCATTGATTCTCAATCTGGAACAATTTTTCCCTACAGGGGACATTTAGAAATGTCTGGAAATGGTTTTAGTTGTCATGACTGGGGAGAGGGGTGTAACTGGTGTCTAGTGGGTAGAGGCCAGGTATGCTGCTCAACAATTTACAGTGTGCAGGACAGTCCACACAACACAGAATTATCTGGCTTAAAATTTCAATAGTCCCTAAATTGAGGAAACTTGCTGTGGGATAAGCAAATTATCCTGTTTTAAAAGAATGCCCTCAGGCAGAGAAGCAAAGATACATAAGCTGTTTGTCTCTTAGCATAGAGGAGATTTGAGGCTGAAAGTGAACTCAGAGGTAGACCAAGGAGTTATAGAATGAGGTATCAACAACTTCTGCTAGACTAGTTAAAGACTATTTCATCTCTAAGTTATATCCTTCATCAAGAATATCATAGAGGCTCAAGCTGAGTTCATGAGAAATAGATAATTTTGACATCTTTGAGTTATGTATTTTCAAAGAAAATAAAATGATTATATATGTTTTCCAAACATGCAGCTAAATCACATTATTTGTCATAATACATTAAGGAGCTGTGAGAACAGCAACCATGACAGTGGCCTTAGGAATTCCAAAGGTGACTCTCTCCTAATGAAAGCAAATAAATACAAGGACACAATAATATTCGTGTATGTCATTTGCAGAGAGCATGATTTTCATGGCACTGTCCATGTTAGAAAAATATTATTATATAAGTAATTCTGTAAAAGTCCAACAGTAAACTCACACTGCAGGAAGACGTTTTGGGGTAAGAAGCCTTGCTCATGTTTTCAAGTCATTTCTAGTAGTTCCTTGGTATGCATCTAATCACCTTCATGCATGAGGATTTCCTAGATGTTTCCCAGTTACAAGTGACCTCTAACTCATTGGAATGCCCATGGAATATTGTCCTTCTCTCATAGAACATACCATTTCACCTTGTATTATTGTTCCGTATACACATGCCTCATTTTCCCCAGTAGATAGTGAACTCCTTGAGGGCATGTAATCCATTAATTCTTCACAGTGTATTATAGTATAATAACTGGCACATAATCAGCACCAATAAATGATTGCCAAATGAATTAAACCATGAAAAAATGAATACATGAGTGAACATTTATCAAGAGAATGTTTAATTTTTTTTTTTTTTTTTTTTTTTTTTTTTTTTTTTTTTGCAGTACGCGGGCCTCTCCCATTGCGGAGCATAAGCTCCGGACGCGCAGGCTCAGTGGCCATTGCTCATGGGCCCAGCCGCTCTGCGGCATGTGGGATCTTCCCGGACCAGGGCACAAACCCGTGTCCCCTGCATCGGCAGGCGGACTCTCAACAACTATGCCACCAGGGAAGCCCTAAAATATTTTGAAGTAAAGTAAAATGAAAATACAACTTATCAAAATTTGTGGGATGAACTAAAGCAGTGCTTAGAGGGTTTTTAAAAAACCATTAAATGCATATAATAGAAAGGAAGAAACATTTACAAATCAATAATTCAAACTTCCACATTAGAAAACTAGAAAAAGAAGAGCATATTAAATCCAATGTAAGTAGGAAAAGAACAATAAAATTATAGCAGAAATCAATGAAACTAAAACAGGAAATCAATAGAGAAATAAACTCAATAAAAAAGCTGGTTCTTGGGCTTCCCTGGTGGCGCAGTGGTTGAGAGTCCACCTGAATCAGTGAAATCAATTAGCTTCTAGCCAGGCTAACTAAGAAAAGAACGAGAGAAGACACAAATTACTCATATTAGTAATGAAAGAGGGGTCATTGCTACAAATCCAATGAGCATTAAAAGGATAACAAAGGAATACTAAGAACAACTCTATGCTCACAAATTTGATAACCTAGATGGAAAGGACCAATTCCTTGAAGGATACAATCTGCTAAAACTCACATGAGACAAAACAGACAATCTGAATAGGCCTATATCCATCAAATCAATTGAATCAATAGTTAATAATATTCTAAAACAGAAATCATCAGTCCCACTGGATTAACTGGTGAATTCTATCAAACATTTAAGGGAGAAATTATATCAATTCTCTACAATCTCTTCCACAAAATAGAAACAGAGGAAATAGAGGTATACCTTGAGGATATTAAGGGTTTGGTTCCAGATTACTGCAACAAAGTGAATATTGCAATAAAGCAAGCCACACAATATTTTTAGTCTCCCAGTGCATATAAAACTTATGTTTTATACTATACAGCAGTCTAATAAGTGTGTAATAGCATTATGTCTAAAAATGCCTTAATTTAAAAATTCTTTATAGCTAAAATCTGTTAACCATTATCTGAGCCTTCAGCAAGTCATAGTAGTAACCTCAAAGATCACTGATCACAGACCACCATAGTAAATAGAATAATAATGAAAAAGTTTGAAATATTGCAAGAATTATCAAAATGTGACACAGAGAAGTGAGCAAATGCTGTTGGAAAAATGGTGCCAATAGACTTGATTGACATATGGTTGTCACAAACTTTCAATTTGTAAAAAACACAATATCTGTGAAGTGCAATAAAGCAAAATGCAATAAAATCAGGATGCCTTTACTTTCTAACTTATTCTATGAGGTCAGCATAACCTTAATACCAAAAGTAGACAAAGATATTACAAGAAAAGAAAACTACAAAACAATATCTCTCTTGAATGTAGATGCAAAAATCCTCAACAGAATATTAGCAAATTGAATCCAATAGTATATAAAAATAATTATACAGGCAGTAATGTCAGCAATATGGTGGAATAGGAGGTACTAACATTCTTCCCCCCAAAAAAATACCCACACATAACAACCTTCCAGAAATGAAAAAAAAACTTTATAAAAGCCCTTGAATCCAGATGAGAGGTTATGGCACCCCCATGGAGCACAGAAATAAGAAAAGACACATTAAAAGTGTAAGAAGAACAGTTTAATCTGACCCACATCACCACTCCCCCAAGTTGTCATAGCACAGTGCTGAGAGAGATCTCCTCAGCCTGACTTCTCCCACTGGGAAAAATTCCAACTATATGCTATCTATAAGAGACTCACTTCAGATGTAAGGACACACATATCCTGAAAGTGAAGGGATAGAAAAAGTTATTCCATGAAAATGGAAACTCAGAGAGCAGGAGTGGCCATATTACATCAGACAAAGTAGAATTTAAGTCAAAAACTTTCACAATGATGAAGAAGATCATTACATAATGATAATAGGGCCAATTCAGCACCAGGAAGCTATAACAATTATAAACATACATGCACACAATATCAGAGCACCTAAATATATAAAGCAAACATTGAGAGATCTGAAGGGAGAATGGATAGCAATACAATAATAGTAGAAGATTTCAATACCCTATTTTCAATAATGGATAGATCATCCAGACAAAACATTCAGTTAGGAAACATTGAACTTGAACAACACTATAGAACAAATGAACCTAACAGACATATACAGATCTTTCCAACAAGCTGTAGCAGATACACTTGCTTCTCAAGCACACATGAAACATTCTCCAGAATATTTTACATGCTAGGTCACAAAACGAGTCTTAACAAATTTAAGAAGATTGAAATAATTTAAAGTGTCTTTTCCAACCACAATGGAATAAAAGGAAAATAGAAATAGTCACAAATAAATGGAAATTAAATAATACACTCTTGAACAATCATTAGGTCAAAGAGAAAATAGCAGAAGTTAGAAAATAGCTCAAAACAAGCATAACAAAAACACAACATTCAAAAACTTTTGGCAGGGTAATTTAATTAGCAAGATGGAGGGCTAGGAGATCACAATACTTGTCTTCCCCACAGAAACAAATAAACAACTACAAAGCAATGAAAATAGCTCTGGAAATAAAACTCTGGAATACAAGGAAGAAGCAACAGAAACCTTACAGAGCTCAAAACATAAGGATGGTCACATAGAAAAGTATAGGAAGCATTTTATCTATGTCTTCTCATCCTTGAGTCCACAGCAGTTCAGAGCAAGGAGGGAGTCCCTCAAAAGGATTTTACCCCAGCAAGCCTCACCACAGTGGTCATTTGCAGCTTTTTCTATTGAGGGCTCCCACAGTCTTCACCAATGCTAATCCCAGCTGATGGAGTTCTCCAGAGTCCCTGCCACTCCATCTCCTCCTATGGGCTGGAGATATCACGGCAGAGAGACCTGTCCCCAGGGGTTCTAGTTGCTGCTGTGCTCCACTCTCCAGGATCAGTATACCACAGCACCTCATCACCTATGGTACTGGAGCTGCCCTGCTCCAAGTCCCACCCCCAGATCCCAGGTTGCAGCTTTGATCAGCAAGTATCTAGCTGTACTGTCACTGCTCTGTGCCCTGCTCCCCGGGACCCAAGTCCCACTTTGACCTGACACTACCAGTGTACACTACTGCTGTTATGAGTTCCAACCCTGTGTCCAAGATCATGGCTTTGATCCATCATTGCTGGGGTGTAGCTGCTACTTCTCTGAAACCCACCCCCAGGTCTAAGGTCAGGCTTTGACCTACCCTTACCAGGGTTGTGCTGTCACTGCTCTACATCTGACCCCCTATGTCCTGACGTATGACCTTTAATAGGCCATCACCAAGGACATACTGTTGTTGTTATGAGACTAGCCCCTGGGGCCAAAGTTGGGACACTGACGCTCCATAACCAGGCCATCTTCCACTTCACCTTGGGGTTAAAGTTGGTACTTGACACAACATCACCAGGCTGTACAACTACTGTATCCTGGGTCCTGGGCCCAAGCCACTGCTTCACCCTGTCATCCCATAGCCAGTGCTGCTGCTATGTACCACCCCCTCCCCGGCCTGAGTCACTGTATCAAGCACCAGTGATCCAGACCCCAGTTTCATAGCATATCTGCCTATGCCCACACCCAGACAGCCACACCATTGCTAAAGCAAGCGCAACTGTGCCCCAGAACTCAGGTGATGTGGTAGTTCCACATGTGCCTGATGACAGGAAGCCAGCTGTGCTATAGCTCTGGGTATCAACACACCAGACCTGGTGCCAAGAGGGATTTCTCCCAATAGATATAAATTCCTCTCACAGGAAAACTATTGAACAAGTGGACCCCAGCAGCCTCCTACTTCAAGAACCTCAATAGCCTGAGCTGCCACTGCCATTCACAGGGCCTCTGCAGTCTAGGCCACAGAAGACCTCTGCAGTCTTCACCAATGTTTACCTCAGCTGATAGAGCTACATGAAGACTACACCACTGTGCCTCCCCATGAAACAGAGATGCTGCACCCTATCCAGTTGGGGTCCATGGTCACCTTCAAGTGAAAGTCTTTCTCCACCAAAGCCAGTCTGATGAGGCTAGAAGAGGTGACTGCTTCCTCAAATGTGCAGATATCAATGCAAAGCCATCAGGAACACAAAAACGCAAAGAAATATGACACCATCAAAGGGGCACAATAATTTTCCAATAATTGATCCCCCCAAATAGAGATCTGCGTGTTACTTGAAAAAAAGAATTCAAAATATTATTTTAAGGAAGTTCAGCAAGATTCAAAAGAATACAGATAGACAACTCAATGAACACAGGAAAACAATGTATGAACAAAATAAGTTCAACAGAGATATAATCATAAAATTTAAAAAATAGAATTAAATAATAAAGAAAATGGAAAATGCAAGAGAGCTTCAACATCAGGCCCAATCAGGCAGAAGGAAGACTCTGAAAACTTGAAGATAGATCTCTTGCTATTATCCAGCAGAGGAGAAAAAAGAATGAAAACAAGTAAAGAAACTCTGTGTGCCTTGTGGGACACCATCAAAAGAAACAATATTTGCATTATGTGAGTCCCAGAAGGAGGAGAGAGAGAAAGAAAACATATGTAAAGAAATAATAGCTGAGAACTTCCCTATGTAGGGAGAGATATGGCCATCCAGGTATATCCAGGTACTGAAACTCAAAGATTCACAAATAGATTTAACCCAAAGAGATCTGCACCAAGACAGTATAATTAGGCTCTCAAAAATCAAAGATGAGGAAAGGATTTTGAAAGCAGCAAGAGAAAAAAGACTAATTACATACAAGGGAACCCCAATAAGGCTCTCAGCAGATTTCTCAAGAGAAATCTTGCAGACCAGGAGAGAGTAGGATGATATATTCAAAGTGCTCAAAGAAGAAACTGTCAACTAAGAACACTTGGTTGTCATTCAGAAATTAAAGAGAGTTGAAGACTTTTCCAGACAAACAAAAGCTGAGGGAATTTATCACCACTAGACCTCCTCTAAATGGAATATTAAAGGAAGTTCTTCAAGCTGAAATGGAAGGACATTAGTCCTTCCATAGTAACATGAAAACATATGAAATTACACAATTCACTGGTAAAGGGAAATATATAGACAAATTCAAAATAATACTGCAATGGTGGTGTATAAATTAATTTGAATTCCAGAATGTAGATTAAAAGTCAAAAGTATTAAAAATAATTATAGCTACAATATTTTGTTAATGGATAAACAATATAAAATATTTAAATTAGTACACATATAAAATGTGGCTGAGTGCAAGTAAATGTGTAGAAAATTTTTATGTAGTTGAAGTTAATTTGTTCTCAGCTTAAAATAGACTATTATAAGATGTATTATGAAAGCTCTATGGTGATCACAAGGCAAAACCTATAAAGCTACACAAATGATAAAGAGAAAAGGATCAAAGCTGCAATTACAAAGAAGCATCAATTCACAGAGACAGCAAGGGAGGAAGAAAGAAACAACAAAGCTACAAGATAGAAAATAATTAAGAAAATGTTGCTAGTAAGTTCTTATCTATCAATGATTACTATAAATGTAAATGGTTTAAATGCATCAATTAGAATTCATGGAGTAGCTGAATGAATAAAAAAAGAAGAATCAACTATATGCTGCCTACTAGAGACTCACTTCAGTTACAAGGATGCTCATAGGCTAAAAGTGAAAAGATAGAAAGAAATATTCCAGAAAAACAGAAAGCAAAAGAGATCAGGGGTGGCTATATTTATATCAGACAAAATAGACTTTAAGTCAAAAGCTGTAACAAGACACAAAGAAGGTCATCGTATATTATAAAATGGTCAACTTATCAAGAGGATATTACAATTGTAAATACATATGTACACAATAGTAGAACACCTAAATATATTAAAAAATTATTAACAGATCTGAAGGCAAAAATATACAACAATACAATAATTGTAGGGGACTTTAATAACCCACTTTCAGCAATGAATAGATAATGAATAGATCATCCAGCCTGAAAATAAATAAGGAAATAGTGGACTTGAGCTATACTCTAGACCAAACAGATCTAACTGATATATACAGAACATTACATTCAACAGCAGCAGAATACACATTCTTCTCAAGTGTCCACAGAATATTCTCCAAGATAGATCATGTTTTAGGTCACAAAACAAGTCTTAACAAATTTAAGACTGAAATCATATCAAGTATATTTTCTGACAACAATGGTATAAAACTAGAAATAAATAACAGGAGAAAAGCCCCCAAATTCACAAATATATGCATATTAAACAACACAAAACACTCTGATCAACCAATTTGTTAAAGAAGAAATCAAAAAAATATCTTGGGACAAACAAAAATGGAAATGCAACATACCAAAACTTATAGGATGCAGCAAAAGCAGTTCTAATATGGAAGTTTATACAAATAAATGTCTACATTAATAAAAATAAGTAAAAGCTAAGCCCACAGTTATCAGAAGGAAGTAAAAAATGTAGATTATAGCAGAAATAAATGAAATAATGACTCAAAGGACAAAAAAATAAACTGACTTTTTTAAAGATAAAATTGACAAACCATTAGCTAAAATAACTAAGAAAAGAGATGACTAAAGTTAATAAAATTAAAATGAAAGAAGAGACATTATAACTGATACCACAGAAATACAAAGGATCATAAAACATTACTATGAACAATTATACACAACAAACTAGATAATTTAAAAGAAATGGATAAGTTCCTAAAAACATACAACTTATGAAGACTGAATCCTGGAAATCTAAAACTTTCTGCACAGCAAAGGAAACAATAAACGTATGAAATGGCAACCTATGGAATGGGAAAAATTATTTGAAAACTACATACCTGATAAAAGGTTAATATCCAAAACATATAAGGAACACCTATAAGTCAATAGCAAACAAAGAAACAATAAAAACCAAATAATCTGATTTAAAAAATGGGGAAAGGACTTGAATAGACATCACTCCAAAGAAGACATACAAATGACTAACAGGTATATGAAAAAAGGTACATAACATTATAAATTATTAGGAAATTGCAAATCAAAACCTCAATGAGATATTCATCTCACACCTGTTAGAATGGTTATTATTTTTTTAAAAATAGAGCATGGTTGAGGATGTGCATAAAGGGTAACCCTTATACACTGTTGGTGGAAATGTAATTTGGTGCAACCACTATGAAAAATGGGATGGTGGTAACTGTAAAATTTAAAAATAGACCTACCATATGATCCAGAAAACTTAGTTCTGGTTCTATATCCAAAGGAATTTAAATCAGTATCCCTAAGAGATATCTGAACTCCCATGTTTATTTCAGCATTATTTACAATAAGCAATACATGGAAGCAACCCAAATGACCATTTGATGGATGTATGGATAAAGAAAATGTGGCAAATACAAACAATGGAATATTATTCATCCTTAAAAAAAGAAGGAAATCTCACCATCCGTGACAACATGGATGAATGTTGAGGACATTGCTAGCTGAAATAAATTAGACACAGAAGGACAAATACTACATGATACCACTTATATGAAGAATCTAAAATAATCAAACATAGAAGCAGAAAGGAGAATGGTGGCTGTCGGGGACTGGGGTAAGGGGACATGAGAAGGTATTACTCAAATGGTATAAAATTTTAATTATATAAGACAAACAAGAACTAGAAGTCTACTGTGCAGCACAGTACTTATAATAAACAACAGTGTGTTGTAGACAAAATTTGGCTAAGAGGGTAGATTTTATGTCAAGAGTTCTTGAAAGAAAAGTAACATGAGAAAATCAAACAAAGTTTAATAAGATGTATACATGGGAGAGACCCAGGAAAACTGACTCACTCCTAAAAGCCTTACTTAAAAGAAAATAATAAAGACGGTGGTAGGAAGATTTTGAAGGTAATGGGTATTTTTATGGCATAGATTGTGGTGATTGTTTCATGGATGTATATTTATCTTCAAACCCATCATTTTGTATATGTGAAATATGTACAGCTTTTTGTATGTCAATAATACCTCAATAAAGTGGTTTAAAAAGAAAAGAATTATATACCATGACCAAATGGTATTTATTCCAAGTATGCAAGTTTAGTTCAACATGTGACAATTAATTCATGTAATCCATCACATCAACAGGCTAAAGATGAAAAAAAATCACATGATTATATCAATAGATGCAGAAAAAGCATTTGGCAAATACAACATATAGTCATGATAATAACCCTCAGTTAACTATGAATATAGGGGAAATTCCTCCACTGACAAAGAATATCTTCAAAAAACGTATAGTTAACATCATACTTGCTGGTGAGAAATTAGACTCTTCCCTTCTATGATCAGAAACAAGTCAAGGATGTCCCCACTAACCCCTGCTTCTCAACATCTTACTGAAACTCCTAGTTAATGGAATAAGACAAGAAAATAAAATAAAAGATATACAGATTGGGAAGGAAGATATAAAAGTGTCTTTGTTTGTAGATGATGTGATGATTTTCTATGTAGAAAACTCAAAGGAATCAATATTTTAAAAACTAGTATTAATAAGTGATTATACTGAGGTTGATAGATAGAAAGTTTAATATATAAAAGTTAATCACTTCCTTATATACCAGCAATGGACAAGTGAAATTTGAAATTAAAAACACCACACCATTTATATTAGCACCAAAAGAGGAAATACTTAGGTATAATTCTTACAAAATGTGTACAAGATCTGTACAAGGAAAACTATGAAACTGATGAGAGAAATCAAAAAAAAAAAAAAGAGGAGATATTCCGTGTTTATGGATAGGAAGGCTCAATATTATCAAGTTGTCAGTTCTTCCCAACTTGACCTCTAAATTCAATGCAATCCCAATTAAAATCCCAGCAAATTATTTTGTGGATATTGACAAACAGATTTTAACATTTATATGCAGAGACAAAAGATCCAGAAGAGATAACACAGTTTTGAAGGAGTAGAAAAATGTTAGAGTACTATCACCACCATTCTTCAAGACCTACTATAAAGCTATATTAATCCAGACAGTGTGGTATTGGCAAAAGAACAAATAGATCAATGAAACAGAATAGAGAGCCCAGAAGTAGAGCCACACAAATACAGTCAACTTACCTTTGACAAAGGAGCTAAGGCAGTACAATGGAGAAAAGCCTTTTCAACAAATAATGCTAGAAAAACTGGATATCCACATGCAAAAAAATTAATCTAGTCACAGATCTTATGTTCTTCACAAAAATTAACTCAAAATGTATAATAGATCTAAATGTAAAACACAAAACTATAAAAATCCTAGAAGACAACACAAGAGAAAATGTAGTTGGCCTTATGTTCGGTGATCTAACACCAAAGGTACCAAATACAAAATCCATGAAAGAAATAATTGATAAGCTGGACTTCATTACAATTTAAAACTTCTATTCTGTGAAAAATACTGTGAAGAGAATGAGAAGACAAGCCACAGACTTGGAGAACATATTTGTAAAAAGCATCTGATAAACAACTGTAATCCAAAATAAACAAAGAAATCTTAAAACTCAACAGGAAGAACATTTTAAAAAATTGATTAAAAAATTGAACAAAAGATCTGAACAGACACCTCACCGAAGAAGATATACAGATGACACATAAGCAATGAAAAGATAATCAACACCGTATCATTAGGAAATTGCAAATTAAAACAGTGAGATATCACTACACACCAATTAGAATGGCACAACCCTAAAACACTGACAACAACAAATGATGGCCCTGATGTGAAGCTACAGGAACTTGCATTCATTGCACATGGGAATGCAAAATGGTACATCCACTTTGGAAGACAGATTGGCAGTTTCTTTAAAAAAAGAAACATATTCTTACCAAACAATCCAGAAAACCTGCTCCTTAGTATTTACTCAAAATTTTGTTCACTCAATGACCTGCACACAGATATTTATAGCAGCTTTATTCATAACTGCCAAAACTTGAATGGATAAACTGTGACACATGCAGACAATGGAATATAATTCAATGTTAAAAAAGAAATGAGCTATCAAGCCATGAAAAGACATGGAGGAAACTTAAATACATATTAATAAGTGAAAGAAGCCAATCTGAAAAGTTTACATACTGTAAGATTCCAAGTATATGACATTTTGGAAAAGGCAAAACTAGGGACAGTTAGATCAGTGGTTGCCAGAGTTTAGGGGGAGGGAGGGATAAATAGGCCGAGTACAGAGGATTTTCAGGGCCACAAAACTATTCTTTATGATACTATAATGGTGGGAACATGTCTTTTAAGTTTGTCCAAATCCATAGAATGTACATCATCAAGGTTGAACTCTAATATAAACTATAACTTTGGCTGGTTATCGTATGTCAATGTAGGTTCATTGATTTTAATAAATGCATCACTCTGGTGCAGATGTTAACAGCAGGGGAGGCTGAGCATGTGTACGGGCAGCGGATATGTGGGAGCTCTCTGCACTTTCCACTCAATTTTGCAGTGAATCTACAAATGCTCTTAAAGATTGTCTATTTTTTAAAAAGCCACAAAACTTATGTTCTTACTAAGATTCAACCATTTTTCTCTCTGTGTTGCTGTAAGCCTCTGGATAATTTCAAGGGTTCTGAAAAGGTTAACTCCAACAATCTTTGCATTCTTCATTGCTTTTATCAATAATTTAATATTTGGAAGTCCTTACTCCACCATTTTTACTGACTTCACCCTGGACATTTTGTACAAGTAAAGAAAAGTTAAAAGAATTAACATGACAGGAGATGATATCATGGGCCATTAATATTTTTATGGAGGTGTATATTAAGTGCAGCCTATGGAGGGGAAATCACATCAGGATGTACATATGTATGAGCTGGGTGAAGTGTGGAGGGGAGTGCTAGGGTACAGATTCAAATGCATAGGGGCTTGAGTCTTTGGAAGGGAGTGATAAAACCATGCTTAACAATTACCCTGAGGACATCCCCAATGGGGATGTTCAAAGTTATTTCACTTAGGCATTGAGATGGATGAGGAAGTCACCAATCCAGAGATAGTGATATTTGAATGAGTTTTGCAAGAAGATACCCAGACATGCTCAAACAAGTGTGGTTCAGGTGATTTTGAGTCTCCTTTAGAATCTACGAAGGTATCAGAAACCTATAAGAATATGATAATTAACTTCCCATAGAACTACTCTTAGGGGCCTTCCCTGATTTCCTTTCTCTTTTTTTTAACCAATTTTCTATAATATTAGTTGGTAATGCCTCTCAGTTCAGCCACTGTCTTATCCCTATCTCTGTGTGCCTAGAAAAGATGATCAGTTTCAATGAAATATTTTAATTATAACCTAAGACCATTATCATATATAGCAGTTTTCAGTCTCCCTTTGAAATTGAAGAGGTGATTTTCCTCCATGACATGTATATCAAAAGTACCTGCTACATTTTCATATCCTTGTATGTGTGGATGTGGGGGAAGGGAGTCTGTAATATAGCTAAAAGAAATGTGGAGCCTATTCACAGATATATGTATACTCTACAGGAGACCCAATTTTCTGTTTGATCACATTATTCAAATTATATTTTAATGTTGTAATTCCTTCCATGGCAACTAATTGCGATTTTAGAAATGGACATTCTGTAATAACACATGATATGAAAGATGAATATGGAAGCAGCTGGGAAGGACAACATGTAATGTGAGCAGCAATGGGAAATATACTGATACTCATCATCTTTTTATACCTTTACAATTTTATTTTTAAATATGTGAAAATATGGTTAAAGTTTTAGGAAAAAATGAACAAAGTATACCTTTGAAGAAATCATGCAAGTAGATAATTTTAGATATTCCTACTAAGGACCAGACCTGATTTAGGTGGGTATGAGAGCAGATAGAACAATAGTGTGTCTCCACTTTGTTTTACTATTGGAAATAATGTTGGTAGAGGACAAGTACAGCAATCACCAAGTCCAATAAGAAATTTTGTAATATGTATGTACTTTAATGGCATCACTGTCAGGCATCTCAAAGTAAATGAATCTCACTTCTACCAATCTCGTTTCTATGTTTAATAATGATATAGTGTTACAGTGCTTGGTAAAATATACTATATTAATATAATGGTGGTTTTTATCACCCATGATTTAACTGGCACATTTACAAGCAAAACACTGTGGGACAAAAATAGGAATATTTTTGGCTTGCATTTGTTTTTTGCCACTGTTTGTTACCAAATTTAAAGTTGGCTATTTTTATGTGTGTATAGTATATATGCTTTCTGGTAAAGTTTGAAATAACAGAGAAGGCACAATTTATCCTTGCATATTAAAGGATTAAAAAGCTGTCTTGATTGTGTCAGTTGGTCATTTTGTTCTTTCCTTGTAATCATCTATTTTAGCTTAAGGTTTAGTCATCTGATAACTTACATTATGTAGAGAAAATATGTGATTTTTAGCATAAGGTTATTTACTGATATCTTGCTTCATATTTCACACAAGATACTTAATCCTCTAGAGATGCTAGGCTGTTGCTATAGCTGTAGAAACTTCAAGCAAACCATATCAAGTGGAATTTCATCTCTCCAATCATTTTTACCACAGTTCTTTATTCTTCTAATACATGCTGTATTCTAACCTATTTGTCACTCCAAAGAGTGATCACTAAGATCATTGTTTGGATATGTGATCAGCATACAGAGGTGAATTGAGACACTATCTAGCTCAGCTAACTCTATGGTGCTGGGGTGTGTGTGTGTGTGTGTGTGTGTGTGTGTGTGTGTGTGTGTGTTTTGGGAGGAGGATTCAATGCAGTGTCATATCGTTTGACTCAATTCCTTAATACTGCCATTTTATTCACTTCACCACCAATTATGTTCTTATCCAATGTATTGTAGGTACCATCTATTTGAGAGGGAGGAGAGGATAAGTACATTTTACCAATGTAAACACAAATGAAGTTTTGGAAATGAATGAATACACACTTTTTATATAATTAAGCTATGAAAATGGGATTATCTGTCAGTCTATTATAAATTAAAGTCAATTATATAGACCATAATATACTGAAGGTCAGTCCCTTCACATTATTAATAGGAAATCTGTACAAATTCCAGGGTAAAGTTCATTTCTAAGTACTTTTTTGAACACACTGCAAAAAATTAATTTGGTGGTATATGAAATAATAGGCATTTACCTATTTTTCAGTTGGTACATCGCTGCATGTTTCACAGTGATTTTACTTCAAAAACTCATTTAATCTAATAAGCTCTACAGTGCTTTTTCAACAAATTGTACAAAAGCATGAGATGAAGCAAATGAAACAGGTATAAGAGCTACTAAGTAAATAATGAGATACAATTATCATGGTATAATTCATTTAAAAATAGTTTCTACCAAAAAACCCCTGCACTGTTCATGTAACATTAAATTTTTGTCAACAGTAAAATACATATGTACATATGTCTCAGTTAGAACTATATAATGAGCAATAACATGGCTAAAAAAAACCTAATCTGAGTTAACATTAATTGGAGTTAACATATAGTCAACATGAAAGCAAAGATGCACATTTTGACGGGTTAAGAAGTCATCTAGAGAGGAGCTTCAAGATGGTGGAAGAGTAAGATGTGGAGATCAACTTCCTCCCCACAAATACATCAGAAATACATCTACATGTGGAACAACTCCTACAGAACACCCACTGAACGCTGGCAGAAGACCTCAGACCTCCCAAAAGGCAAGAAACTCCCCACGTACCTGGGTAGGGCAAAAGAAAAAAGGAAAAAAACAGAGCCAAAAGAATAGGGACAGGACCGGCACCAGTGGCAGGGAGCTGTGAAGGAGGAAAGGTTTCCACACACTAGGAAGCCCCTTCATGGGTGGAGACTGCGGGTGGTGGAGGGGGGAAGATTTGGAACCGTGGAGGAGAGCGCAGCAACAGGGGTGCAGAGGGCAAAGTGGAGGGATTCCTGCACAGAGGATCAGTGCCAACCAGCACTCACCAGCCCAAGAAGCTTGTCTGCTCACCTGCTGGGGAGGGGGCGCTGGGAGCTGAGGCTCGGGCTTTGGAGGACAGATCCCAGGGAGCGGACCAGGGTTGATGGCATAAACACAGCCTGAAGGGGTTAGTGCACCACAGCTAGCCAGAAGGGAGTCCTGGGAAAAGTCTGGAACTGGCTGAGAGGCAATAGACATTTTCTTGCCTCTTTGTTTCCTAATGCATGAGGAGAGGGGTTAAGAGTGTCACTTAGGGCTTCCCTGGTGGCGCAGTGGTTGAGAGTCTGCCTGCCGATGCAGGGGACACGAGTACGTGCCCCAGTCTGGGAGGATCCCACATGCCGTGGATTAGCTGGGCTGGTGAGCCATGGCCGCTGAGACTGTGCGGCCATAGCAGTGAGAGGCCTGCATACCGAAAAAAAAATAAAAATCTTCCCACAGACAAAAGCCCAGGACAATATGGTTTCACAGGGCAATTCTATTAAATACTTAGAGAAGAGCTAACACCTATCCTTCTCAAACTCTTCCAAAATATAGCAGAGGGAGGAACACTCGCAAACTCATTCTATGAGGCCACCATCACCCTGATACCAAAACCAGACAAAGATGTCACAAAGAAAGAAAACTACAGGCCAATATCACTGATGAACATATATGCAAAAATCCTCAACAAAATAATAGCAAACAGAATCCAATAGCATATTAAAAGTATCATACACCATGAACACGTCAGCTTTTTCCCAGGAATGCAAGGATTCTTCAATATAGGCAAATCAATGAATGTGATACACCATATTAATAAATTGAAGGAGAAAAACCATATGATCATCTCAATATTTGCAGAGAAAGTTTTCGACAAAATTCAACACACATTGATGATAAAAACCCTCCAGAAAGTAGGCATAGAGGGAACTTATCTCAACATAATACAGGCTATATATGACAAATGCACATCCAACATCATCCTCCATGGTGAAAAACTGAAAACATTTCCACTAAGATCAGGAAGAAGACAAGGTTCCCCACTCTCACCACTCTTATTCAATATAGGTTTGGTATTTTTAGCCACAGCCATCAAAGAAGAAAAATAAATAAAAGGAATCCAAATAAGAAAAGAACAAGTAAAGCTGTCACGGTTTTCAGATGACATGACATAATACATAGAGAATCCTAAAAATGCTACCAGAAAGCTACTACAGCTAATCAAATAATTTGGTAAAGTAGCAGGATATAAAATTAATGCACAGAAATCTCTTTCATTCCTATACACAAATGATGAAAAATCTGAAAATGAAATTATGAAAACACTCTCATTTACCATTGCAACAAAAAGAATAAAATACTTAGGAATAAATCTACCTAAGGAGACAAAAGACCGGTATGCAGAAAATTATGACACTGATGAAAGAAATTAAAGATGATACAAATACATGGAGAGATACACCATGTTCTTGGATTGGAAGAATCAACATTGTGAGCATGATTATACTACCCAAAGCAATCTACAGATTCAGTGCAATCCCTATCAAATTACCAATGGCATATTCACAGAACTAGAACAAAATTTTTCACAATTTGTATGGAAAAACAAAAGACCCTGAATAGCAAATGCAATCTTGAGAAAGAAAAACGGAGCTGGAGGAATCAGTCTCCCTGACTTCAGACTATACTACAAAGCTACAGTAATCAAGACAGTATGGCACTGGCACAAAAACAGAAATATAGATCACTGGAACAGGATAGAAAGCCCAGAGATAAACCCAGACACTTATGGTCACCTTCCCTTTGATAAAGGAGGCAGGAGTATACAATGGAGAAAAGACAGTCTCTTCAATAAGTGGTGCTGGGAAACTGGAGAGCCACATATAAAAGAATGAAATTAAAACACTCCCTAACACCATACACAAAAATATACTCAAAATATATTACAGAAGAAAATGTAAGGCCAGACACTATCAAACTCTTAGAGGAAAACATAGGCAGAACACTCTATGACATAAATCACAGCAAGATCCTTTTTGAACCACCTCCTAGAGAAATGGAAATAAAAACAAAATTTAACAAATGGGACCTAATGAAACTTAAAAACTTTTGCACAGCAAAGGAAACCATAAACAAGACGAAAAGACAACCCTCAGAATGGAAAAAATATTTGCAACGAAGCAATCTTCAAAGGATTAATCTCCAAAATATACAAGCAGCTCAATATCAAAAAAACAAAGAACCCAATCCAAAAATGGGCAGAAGACCTAAATAGACATTTCTCCAAAGAGGATATACAGATTGCCAACAAACACATGAAAGAATGCTCAACATCATTAATCATTAGAGAAATGCAAATCAAAACTACAATGAGATATCATCTCACACCAGTCAGAATGACCATCATCAAAAAATCTACAAACATTAAGTGCTGGAGAGGGTGTGGAGAAAAGGGAACCCTCTTGCACTGTTGGTGGGAACGTAAATTGATACAGTCACTATGGAGAACATATGGAGGTTCCTTAAAAAATTAAAAATAAAATTACCATACGACACAGCAATCCCACTACTGGGCATATACCCTGAGAAAACCATAATTCAAAAAGAGTCATGTATCAGAATGTTCATTGCAGCTCTATTTACAATAGCCAGGACATGGAAGCAACCTAAGTGTCCATCAACAGATGAATGGATAAAGAAGATGTGGCACATATACACAATGGAATATTACTCAGCCATATAAAGAAATGAAATTGAGTTATTTGTAATGAGGTGGATGGACCTAGAGTCTGTCATACACAGTGAAGTAAATCAAAAAGAGAAAAACAAATACTGTATGCTAACACATTTATATGGAATCTAAAAAAAAAAATTGTCATGAAGAACCTAGGGGCAAGACGGGAATAAAGACACAGACCTACTAGAGAATGGACTTGAGGACACGGGGAGGGCAAGGGTCAGCTCGGACAAAGTGAGAGAGTGGCATGGGCATATATACACTACCAAATGTAAAACTGATAGCTAGTGGACAGCATCCACATAACATAGGGAGGTCAGTTCTGTGCTTTGTGACCACCTAGAGCAGTGGGTTAGGGAGTGTGGGAGGGAGGGATACGCAAGAGGGAAGAGATATGGGGATATATGTATGTGTATAAGTGATTCACTTTGTTATAAAGCAGAAACGAACACACCATTGTAAAGCAATTATACTCCAATAAAGATGTCCAAAAAATGCACATTTCACTCAGTTCTGGACATTTCTGTCATCTCTTAGACACTCCATTAATAGTCTTGAAATTTTCATTTACAGAAACACAGTAAGTTCTTAAGAACACTTCAAAAATTTTGCAGTAATAGATTAAAATTTGTCGTGTGAACCATAATGCTAAAAAGGTACCTAAAACTTTTGTATTAATAAGGCTATAATTATATTCACTGCTTTCCTAAAATGCTGAAATATTTAATGTTAAAATGTAGGTCTTGAAGTGGTGTAGGAAATCATATCAGTAATTTTCCTGGTTGCTGGGTAATTACATTTTGATGTTTCTATTTCATTTCCCACTCAGTGATTACAAGTCCTTTCACTGATATTTTCTGTAATGCTAAACAATTGGATTTGAATTAGCTGAAACCTGAAACACATCTTTAAGATAAATGCTTATAGATTCAATTTGTTTGCTAAGCTTTCAAAGCTTTATTTTAATTTTAAATTTATTCTTTATTGGATTAATTGTTTTACATCTAGTGAAATGATATTGTAGGATTTTTTCATATCTAATAGTTATTTTTGGTCTGATCTCTATGGGATAATTGCAGTTATTGAATGACTTGGATCATTAAAATTTAGGTTCACTTTTCCTTATTCATTACTTAATGATATGTTTCTGGTCTGAATTATCTTGGTAATTACCTAAATTTTTTGTTTTGTAGGTTGAGACACTCATTAAACATCCAGAAGAATGTTAAAGCTTTCTTCTTGCTCATGCTTTTCCAACTAGAAGAAAGTTACTAATACCGATTTCACTCAGTCTAAACAGGGACTACGTGAGATGAAACAATTAGTCACAACTGTTCAAAGGGAACTTTATTTTTCAATTAAATCTAGTAGCAGTGTGTGGGTTAATGTAGATTTATGTATTAAAGTACATATATGGGATTTGTTTTAAAATGGCAGAATATATTTATTTAAAGAGCAAGTAAGAGTTTGCTATATTTTAGCATGTCATTTGTAAACTGGGAACTTAAAGACAAATTGGAAAAGATAGTCATAGGACAATACTATCAAATCATAATGGATTGAAACCTGGGAAATGAAGATAATCCAACAGGTTATTTCCAATATTTATTGGAAAATGCTTAAGATTTTTGAGTGAAATACATAAAATATACTAAAATTTTTCAATAAATGTGATACTGCATTGTAATTAATGAAGGTGAATCATCTTAATAGTTTTATATTTTAACATGGCATTAATTCTGTAGGAATTTAAAAATTTTGTAAGTTTGTATACTTTTAAATATAATTTTATGCATGAAATCTAAATTGATATGGGGTTTTGATTTTAAAACAGTTTAATTGGTTTGACTTAAAAATTTTACATGTACTAATTAAAATGCAACTTCTCATCTAACTTAAAAATATTCCCAAGAATTATACAAGAGCACATAACAATGTTTAAAATAATGTTGACTATTTCTTACTAAAAATGTTAATTTATAATTTATTCCAGTCTGAACTCTGAATGATACAGTAAGCCATGTAAGTGATTTCTTCACATTTAGTTGCTTAGAATTCCAGGGTTCTTAAACAACGGAAAAGTGTGTGTTTATCTCTAGAATCATGGCCTTTGAATCAAAGTGTTGTTAGTACATCCTAGTTAAGAGACATCTTGAAAAATCAGAGATCCTAAAATTGGATTCTCCACAAAGCACATATGAAAACTTTATTCTCTAAAATGGGAACATCTACCATCACAATCCTACCTGAGTCAATAATTCTGATATTTCCAGGCTCTCCTCTCACTAAAAACTAAACTTGGAACAGTGTCTCTTGGTAATATAAACAGTAATAAATTGCCCCTGGACTTCATTTTTTTGCATCTTATCACTGTGAGCACAGAAAGATGTCATTTTTGTAAACGAGGAGAAGGTAGAAGAAAAACTGCAGGAATTAAAAACTTGTCAGGAAATGTGCCCCCTTTTGTAAACTGTCAGGAATACAATTTGTACATCTCTTATTCAGAGGTACACTCCTTGACTAAGTAAACAGTTACTGAATTTCATATGAGTCTATTGCAGCATATTAAATATAGTTCTCTGCATTTCTAAAGCACATAACCTCCCTGCCATGGTTTCTATTTCAGTATATATATTATTTACCTAGAAGATGATGCCTTTTATTTTAAAAATGTATTTAGGTGCTTTTAAAAGAAGATTTTTCACCTTAAAAACTGTTAATTTACATTTTTTACCTACTGACACTATCTGAAAGAATTTTACCTGATAAGAAATCTGGAGGAATTGCAATGAGACAATAGTTATTTGGCGTTCACTGCCTGAGCAACCATTGCTTTTTGGAGGCATTTAATCTTAAGTGTCCCAAAGCTACCCTAGAAAACTTACAAAACAGTAAAGAAAATAATTTTTGTAAAAATCATTTTGTTCAAGGAGGTCACTTGTAAGGCTTAAAGAACATTATTTTCAATCCTCTTTATTCAAATATCCACTAATATATGTTTGGGTTGACTATTCAATTTTATTGGGGAAAGGTGAACATTTGTAAAAAAATTTTAAGCAGAAATTTGAAACCTCAATGGTTAATACAGGTTTTTATTTTAAAGAAACATTTTAGAAATCACTACTACAAATGCATGGAATTCCCTTTTTAACTCTAGTTTTACAAGCTGAAGATATCACAATATCATTTTTTCATTTGGGATTGAAGCCACATTCTATATAGAAAAGTGTTTGTTTTAAATGTTGTACTATGATAAAAGTAAAATTGCTGAATAAGATAGTAGTCTGAACCTCATACCACGCTCTACTGTCATTTTCATGGTGACCAAATCTCCCCTACTGATTCTCCAGGGCTGCACCAGTGCTGAAACAGGATTCAATCTTAGGCTTCTGGGTTCTCTAGTTGAGCCAAAGGACCAAGTGTGACTTGGTCATACTTTATTTATAAGGAAAATGGACTACTTATTAGAATTTTAAATAATGGTTCAAATACTATCACCAGTCTAGAATGTATAAAATGTAAATTTTCATAAATCATCATGAAACTACTTGAGTTGGATTTAACAGGGTTAGTCAATCCATCACTTTTAACTAGGAGTCATGAGAGAGAATTTTCCAAGAGGGCCCTCTCAAGATATTTCTCTCTTGGGAAAGCCGCTTATGCATTTATAGGGGTTAACATCTTGGCCATAAAGTACTGAGAGGTATATCAATATAGTATTATTTTTCTAGAATAGGGAGTTTGATTTGTTTTTATTTTGAAGGGTCATAAAAAGCACATGTATTGGGTTGGCCAAAAAGTACGTTCGGGTCATTCCATAAGATGGTACCAAAAACTCGAACGAACTTTTTGGCCAACCCAATACAACAAAGTCATTTAAATTTTCTGTTGCTCTTTCAAGGGCTAAATCTAAACAAAAAACGTTTCTGTTGCTGTTTCAAACACTAATACAATCTATGTAGACACAACAACTGTGTGAAAAATAACCTTACAGTTCCCCATATTAAAGCAAAGCAAAACAAAAAGTACAATGAGTTGAGCTTAAAGATCGCCTGTTACATGTTAAATTGGTTTCCAGACAGCATATATTCAAAATAGTATATTTTGCTCAAACTCAAAAAATTCAAGGAAAACTCTTTCCTTAAGAAAGTACTTAAGAGCTGATGTTCCAACAAATTAGCTGCCTCCAATTACATGTTCATAAATGAAGCAGTGGATTAGCAATACAATTTCCTATACATATTACATAAATTTTATCATTATAATATATAAAATAGAACCACTAAAATAATAGCAGAACTGAAAACAAAACATTAATGTATTTCTTTTATAATGGTAAAGCAAATGAATCCCAAAGCAGGTTAAAATGTCGGGTTTTATGCCTTGCCGAAATGGACTTCATAAGGATGTTTACCAGGGCTTCCCTGGTGGCGCAGTGGTTGAGAGTCCGCCTGCCGATGCAGGGGACACGGGTTCGTGCCCCGGTCCGGGGAGCTCCCACATGCCGCGGAGCAAGGTCACAACAGTGAGAGGCTCGCGTACCACAAAAAAAAAAAAAAAAAAAGAATGTTTACCAAACTGTAGTCCCACATATCTCCCAATCCTGTTGCAATGTTAATTTACAGAGTTACTTATTTTAAAAAAATCTTCTGTAAATGGAACTGCTATATTCATATATTGATATAATTTTGAAAAGCATTACAATCTTTAAACTTCAAAAATTTTCTCAATTATACACTTTAATTTATATTTTTAAAATTGGGTGAATATTTTCAGATAATAGATCCATCGAATGAAAGGAGTTTTAATCAGATCTCAGGCATTTTGCATATTGATATCTTTATCAATGTCTAAAACAAAAAGGTGGCTAAAGGCAAATTTTAAAATCACTTCAATTTGGAGGTATTTTAATAGAGCCTTTTTGAGATAATACAAAAAATGGAATTTGGGTCCAGGAGCTTTCCCACTTTTTAAAAAGATATTCATAACTTTTCTAGCTCTGATATTTTGTCTTTAATTTAGCTGGGCTCTCATTTAAAACAATACTTAATCCTTCTCTTCAGTTTTCTTTGACTAAACTGGACATCAGTCACTATTAGAATAACTCTGAATTTAAAAGTTACAAATATCTAGTAGTAAAACTTTGATAATAACATGTGAATATTTGTGAAATGCAAGAATATTTTAGTTTTTAAAAATATGTACCAATAACTGACACCAAATATGTCCCACTGATATGAATGCTAGAAGTATATCAAAAGGTTTTTCTTGTTTTGGTTTTGGTTAGGTTTCTGGAGGGAAAAAAACAACAACAAAACAAAACTCCTGAGCCAAGACTCAGTCTTGAATTGTATAAAATAAAATAAGAAAAGACAGCATCATTTCTCTCTTGTAATGGGATGACATGCTATAGAGTTATATTTTTAACTAACTTCTATTAGCTCCTTTAGGACAAGAGGCTAGCACTCATTTCCTTATTTTAAAAATTCCATTTATTATCCTAATGAACAGAATGAGATAATAGTGCTTCTCAACCCAACTAGCCTAATCTTGGAGATATATTCATACACTATAGAAGATAAATATTTTTCTGCTTGAGTTGGGAGCAAAGAGGACAGCCTAGCTTGATGATGGTATCAACAGAAAGAAAGCCATGATAGATAAAGCTATAGCTTTCTCTTTAGTGATACCATTCCCTTCAACAAGTTTGGATTCTCTCTCTTGAGAAAAATCTGAACTTTTAAAATGCCAATTCTGAGCTTCTTTGCTATAATGGAAACACATGATTGACATGGTAGGAGGAAGCATATAGCTTTCAGGCCATTTTCCCAACAGGAGAATACCATAGGGGATTTGCTTTTTAGGGAAGGAGTTCAAATTCTCAAAAGGACCAAAGGAAACTAAGGGAGCACATGGATGATAAGATGTTTCCAAATAGCTTCAAAATTCTGCTGTTCAGCATAAAATGCTACTCTGGAAAATACTGAACCTTTACCCCTGACTCATCACTATCATAGTTCTTTTATTCTTAAATACTTTTCCTATATTTTTTGTAAATTTGTTGGTACTGTTAATATAGCATAAAATCCTTCAGTTTTATGTAGAAGCACTCTCATTGATATGGGGATATATGTATATGTATAACTGATTCACTTTGTTATAAAGCAGAAACTAACACACCATTGTAAAGCAATTATACTCCAATAAAGCTGTTAAAAAAAAGACACACTCTCATTAACTGAAAACTAAACAGTATACTTAGGGCAGAAAGATCAATCATTTTTAGCCCATACATTATACTGATAGATGACTGAATTTTCTCTTTAAAATAGCATTTTAAAATTCTTTATTTGTCCCAAGCAAGGAAGTGAATCCATACAATGTTTTAAAGCTTCACGGTTATGAGATATATATATATATCTATATCTATCTATCTATCTATATATATATATATTCATATACTGATGGTCAGTGGCACTGTGGTATAAAACATTTCATAAATATTGGTTATTTGAAAATGCCATCTTTGGTGTACTTCTTTTGTCCAATACTGTAATATAGAGAAGACAGATTAAGCACAGTCTATAAGTGACAAATTCTCAGAGTATGCCTGTTGGATCATGTTGTGATGGAAAACCTTGTGACGGTCAATGAAAACTGAGATGGAAACTCATAAAAAATTAGAAGCAAGCAAAAATAGTGAAGTTATCTGATGGTCTTATCTATATTCATTCAGGAAAGCTCCTCCCCTTCTGTCATCCCAGGTAATCTTGGTCATGGATTATTTTCTTCATTACAGGAAGAAAATACAGTTTTAATCCCACTGGAAGATTTGCTAGTTGCTATCTGATGTTGTGAGTAGATATTCAGATACATGATGAACATATACAATTGTTGAATAAATTACAGCATTATGCAAAATCTCACATGATGAGGCACTTGAGTGTCGTGTTAGAAACTGATCTTTGGAAAGGCAAGATGGAAAAAAGCCTCATTCAGTAATGATGAAAATATTTTCACTTACTAACATTGAACGTCTCCACATATTAAGATGTTGGTCAAGTCGGTCATAAAAATGGTAAATGCAATAGCTAAAAACCTATGCCTGCTTTTTGCTGTTTGACATGTAGAGTTTCTTTTTAACAGATGATGATAGAAAACTTTCACATTCAGAGTTGGTCATTTTCATTCTTTTCAACTTGTTTGGGGGAAAATGAAGAAATCTGTATAGTGGTCACAGTATTGGCTGTCCAGCTGGACGGTACTATTCTTCAGATCCACAAGTCAACTTATTTGATAGTTGATAAATTACTAATGGCCAATGTTTTCCAGAATCATTTTTTCAGTGTTCCTTCAAACTATAGTAGGATTTTGTATCTAACCCAATTCAATTGAGAAACAAAATATATGCTTACAAAGTCCAGGGTTTTAATATCTTCTGAATCTGTTGTCTTTGAAATTAGGCATTTTTGTTAGGCATTGAAAATTCACTGATGGTAATATTCACTAGCAAAAAATTAAGTAAAGGTAACAAAGGAATTGACTGAATACAAAAATGTTTGCACTGGTCTTTACTGTACATCTGGATTTTAAAATATGAGTCTGTTCTTTTGTATTTTAATCAAAGTTGCAGGCATCTCTAATGTATTTGTCATAGAAAATTTGAAAGTCATAAGTAGTCAGTCAGACTTAAAAATCATTTTAAGTGGTTCACAACATTTGAAAGTTGTTATAGCTAATTGATGACATTTGAAAATCATTTAAAGAGGTCATTTCACAGATGATATTGTATTTATTGTGATGGTTTAAGCTATAATTGATGAAAAATTGTTGATAACTGCATAAAAATAGAGCTTAAATTTTATGGAATTTGGAAAATTGCTTTTAAGAGGTGTTTAATTAAAGCAAAGTTTCTACTGTGTTTTTTTAAAAGCCATACCATTTGGCACATGAAAGTGTAGTGGGTGGTATGGCTGAAACAATGTAGGTGGTAGTACAGATGTTACATAATACGTAGGGGACCCTCCCCAAGCAGCAAGGTATGGAGCAGGCAGATAAAAGCAAGTTACCTTTCCTGTATTAGGTAGGATATTCTGTTCTCCAAGTACTTTTAAAGCCATAAGGGTGATCATATTGAGGGTCTGTCTTCTTTTATGACCCATGGGGAGAACAGTGCTTTCATTCACAACTCCATGCAAGGTCATGAGGTAGTCATACTTTCTCTTTTCTTCACCTATGAAATGGTTGTAGAGGTATGATTCAATCTTCTTTCGCTGTTCTTCTATATCAGGAAAATCAATGAAGAATCTAGAACACATATAACGTTCTAGGGTTTTGATTTCTGCTTCACAAACTGGCTTAAAGTTATGAACCAGCAAGTTACTGTATTTCAGAAGACCACCACCTCTAATTTCTTCAGGTTTTCTGGTAGATATAAGCTTGTGCTGCAAGTGTGTCATTGCTTCTTGGAAGTCTCCATACATGCTTTCAGCTACCACAACAGGACATAATTCTTTGGTTAGTGTACCACTTTTGTCACTGTAGAAATCTAACATGGGATCCAAGATAATTTGAAAGGAATCTACACTAAATTCAAATTGTCGTCTGAGTGAATTCACAAATTTTAGCTCTACATTCTTCCCAGTGTTATTAGAAAGAGAGATAAGACTCCAACGATCATGCTTATTGCAAACTTTGACCATTTTCTGCACGTAAGCCTCTTTCATAGTCTTTAGGGTGATCTTTTCCTTTTTAACACCTTTTGGTAAAAAGTCGAGTAGGCAACCTAGAACTACATCCTTAACAAGCTGAAATTCCTGATCACTTGGTAGTTCAATACCTAAAATAACATCCAGATCCTTATAGCTCATGCCATTGTAGCTTGCAAGTATGTAACTTGCTGTGGAACCATTCAATCGGGTATCTTTAACAATAATTCCTTGCTCTATCAGTTGATCTTTCACAACATGAATGATATCTTTCGGTTTCACCTCCAATGTGGGGAAATTCCCCCTTCCATGAATTGGAATTACTTCATCTAACACTTGATGCAGTGTTATAATTTGATCCCAAGTGAGATTGCTGAATCTGATTTCAGACATTATGAAGTCAGTAGGTCAACTAGAAAGTAAGCAAAATATTGAGAAGAAATTTAGCATCTTGATATCAGTGTTATAGCTAAAGCATATGAAAAGTAAAAAATAGACTTACCTTCAACATAAATCAAACTAATATTAGGCAGTAAATTATCAATGTATCTAATTGTGTTCAAATCTATAAGTGAAATAAAAGCACTATGATTATATCAAATTTGTTAGATTGGTTGGTGCATGTAAACAGACATTCTCAGGGATTTGTTAGAGTTGGAATTATTTTTGATGTGAAACGGTGGCCTTCCTCAATCTTTCCTCATGTAAATACTGTAACAAGTATATTTGTTTGGTGGTATAAATTTTGTTCATGAGATAATCAGAGCACATAATTGAGGTTAACTGTCATGAATTTAAAGTGAGATCAGATAGCATGTCTGTGTGTGGTAGACCCAATTGACTGAACAGCATAATGTTTAAAAGCAATATATAGCATCTTTAATCCAAAAGCATCAGAGCATTCTATTATTAAATTTTATATATATTACTGCTCTTGTTTTAAAGAATGTTACTGAAGTCCATTATTAGATTATTAATTCCTTGAATTGCTTGAGGATAAGGAGAGTACCTAATGCAACACCTCCTCTATGTTCCTGGTAGCCCTTAAAGAAATGTTGGTTAAAGGAAATAATGAATGTCATTTTAAAATAGAAAACAAATAGTATTACTAAATTTGTCTCCAAAATGGGCAAGGATATACAAAAGCATAAGATTCCTAATTTAAAAAAATGTTTTCTGCAGATGTGTAATATGACATGCTCAGAAAATTTTACAGTTGGGGGAATATTAGGAAGCTAAAATTATAGACACTATAAATATAATTAAATATAATTATACTATTATATAATTTGGGAAAATTACAGTTATTACATGGACCTTCAAATACTCTTAAGATTTTTAAGCAATAAA
>NW_020172504.1:532822-537087 GCF_003031525.2 Neophocaena asiaeorientalis asiaeorientalis
GACCTTCAAATACTCTTAAGCTATTTAAGCAATAAATCTAGTAAGTAAAGTTCATTATGGATGTAGCTTTGGGTTTAGGCACTCTTTCCTGAATTCCAGAAATAAAAATTATACAAAGCTTATGACAGATTTGTAGAGATAGTATTCATATTTTGCTTATCTAGAGAGCCATTAGAACAGAATATAAATATTTAGAATTTGGTGTTGTATATTTCTATATTTCCCCAGTAGAATTAGAGCAAAGAGAATCATCTTATTTCACAACTGTAAAACCAACTTTGACAACCCAAGAATTTTGCAAAAGGCCAATTAAGCAATGGCAGATCTGTCAGTGAGAAGGCTAAACCTGTTTTGTTTCTCTATATGAAATCCCCATGTATATGAATTAGGGTATTTATTTTTATTATGTGATGAAATGGCCCATATAATGTGCTGTGTGTTTCATTTTAAGCCACATTAATTGCCAATGTTCACACAGTTTTATCAGCTATGTCAATATCCAAATCAATCCTTAAAGATGAATGAACTGAACTGACTACACATCAGGTTGTTGGATTTTGGTCATTCATCTGTCAAGTGAAATGATCTTTATAGTGTCTTTAGGACAATGGAAAGAACAAAATGCTACATGAAGGATAGAATATGCAATAAGAACTGGCATGCTTATTTTCTAATTAATTTTCCTGGAATTATCACTGAATTATTTGAAGCTAATAAAGTTTGTTATCCTCAAATTCTCCATCTGGAAAAGTAATAGTTAATAACATTGGCTGGCTTCATGTAAGACTTTATGGAGTTCAATCATTTACCTAATAAATATTTTAGAAATATCACATATAAACTATGTAATTTTAATTGTTATAGAAAAAAGTTCCCAAATTCCTTTTTAATATGCAAATTTCTTTTGCAAATGGAAATTTTATTTTCCTTAATGGCAAATTTCCTGTGCCAATATTAGCTAAAAGTTAAAAATTCAATGACCTAGGGAATTCCCTGGTGGTCCAGTGGTTAGGACTCTATGCTCTCACTGCCAAGGGCACGGGTTCAACCCCTGGTTGTGGAACTAAGATCCCACAAGCCACGTGGTGTGGCCAAAAAACAAAAAAAATTCAATAGCCTAATCCCAGGCCTACAATCCCCATTTAATCTATACTTCTAATCACCAATGATCTGAAAATAAAGGAGATCATTTACATTGTCATACTGACATTACTGAAGTTACCAAATTCTTTTCCATACAGAAGTTTCCAGGACCTTTATGTGCAAATAAAACCATCTAAAATATGAATAATCTAACTATCTAATTGCCAGAATGCAGGAGTCCTTTATCAAAAAGGTACCTTTCAGATCAAGAAATCAGAAGCCTTGCTTTATATGTTGAATCTTCTCATAGATATTAGAGGAAAGGAAGGGACATAATTTTGTTTCCTGGATAGAATCACAGTAAGATCTTGCAAAGATGAGAAAGAGGTCCAGTTTCTCCGAAGAAGACATACAAATGGCCAAAAGGCACATGAAAAGATGCTCAGCATCACTAATTATTAGAGAAATACAAAACAAAATTACAAGGTATCACCTCATACTGGTCAGAACAGCCATGATCAAAAAGTCTACAAACAATAAATGCTGGAGAAGGTGTGGAGAAAAGGGAACCATCCTACACCATTGGTGGGAATGTAAACTAGTACAACCACTATGAAGAACAGTATGGATGTTCCTTAAAAAACTAAAAATAGAACTACCATATGATTCAGCAATCCTACTCCTGGGCATATATCTGGAGAAAACCATAATTTGAAAAGATACATTCACCCCAATGTCCACTGCAGCACTATTTACGATAGGAAGGACATGGAAGCCACCTAAACGTCCATCAACAGAAGAATGGATAAAGATGTTGTACATATATACAACGGATTTTTACTCAGACATAAAAAAGAATCAAATAATGTCATTTGCAGCAACATGGATGGACCTAGAGATTATCATACTAAGTGAAGTAAGTCAGAGAAAGACAAATATCATATGATATCATTCGTATGTGGAATCTAATTTAAAAAGCGATACAAATGAACTTATTTACAAAAGAGAAACAGACTTACAGATATCAAAAACAAACTTATAGTTACTAAAGGGGAAATGTGGTGGAGAGGGATAAATCAGGAGCTTGGGATGAACATGGACATACTACTATATATAAGATAGATAACCAACAAGGACCTACTATATAGCACAGGGAACTCTACTCAATACTGTGTGGTAACCTATATGAGAAAAGAATCTGAAAATGAATAAATGTATGTATATGTGTAACTGAATCACTTTGCTGTACACCTGGAACTAATACAACATTGTAAATCAACTATACTCCAGTAAAATTAAAATAAAAAAAGAAAGAGGTCCAAAGTTTAACTTCACTTTATAATAGGAAAGTGGTGCAGGAAAACTGATCATAATTGTGCAACTATCTAGTTGATGCTTAATTACCTATGTTAATGATACCCAAACTTTATGGTCTTCAGAATTATCTAGAGAGCTTTAAAAAATACACATATAGAATATTTCAGGCCTAGTATTTCTTGTTAAAAAAGGTAACAGTGAAGCCAACTTGCTAGGATGTGGGAAACCTGTGTCCTAGATTGAGCAATATATTATTTAATTGTTCAAAATCAGGGCTTTAAAAACCAGTTAGTATTTTTACCTTTCTTTATCTATAACTACATACAATTATTTTTTTAAAATCAAGCTTATTTTTCTATTGAATTAATACCTCATTAACAACCAAAGATTTCTGAGCCACCATCTCACTGAACACCTCTACAGCTACATGCACAGGAAATGCAAATTAGAATTTTTAAAAATAGACTTAGGAAAATAATTATAAAAATACATCTATGATACACACATTATTATCTATGATAAATCTGTGATACACACACAGACACACATATGCACATATATGAGTACACAAAATATAATGAAATATATGTCAGAATGGAATAAATATATGTCAGAATAAATATATGTCAGAATGGAATAAATATATGTCAGAATGGAATAAATATATGTCAGAATGGAATAAATATATGTCAGAATAAATAAATAAATATATTGATCTGAAATCTATACACACTTCCACTAATGCTCACTTCTATTAACATGGATAATCAAGATTTGAGAGTAATGTTATGCTTCTTTCGCACATCTACTGTTCATTTTCACATAATGTACAATATCAATTAATGCTATAAGTACAAATTTCAAATATAACATTAAAATAATGATTTATCTTTCATGTGTAGATTATGGTTCAGCATTTAACTGTCACACCTCATATAGCAGAATCAAATACTTTATATCAAAGACAAAAAAGTAACAAAACTTGTCGGGAAATTTGATTTGATTTGATGAACCAGAAAGCATGGCTAAATATAGACTTTGGATGACTATCATATTAGAAGTTTGAAAACTCCAACAAAGCCATCAATATTGCTTATGTTTCTGTCTTGGGCACAGTACAATACTTAGTGACTGAAAGTGTATTTATTGAGCATGAGGTATATTTTCATGGACTAATAACTCAAACTCAAGGCAGAAATTCTTCAGTAATTTGCCACATAAGCCCAAACAGAAGCCCAAAATCTGAAATTCCTAATTATTCTCCAAATATGAGGATCAGCAGTAGTTCACTATTTTAACAGAGCATATAAATCTTGTTCTGACTCTCTGCCTTCTTGCAATTTACTTATCCTTAAAGCTACCACTTTTTACATCTAACTTAACTAATATTAGTGTATCCAACTTTAGTAAACAGTGAATTCAAAACAAAGTGGTTTCCATTATTCAGTGGGTTAAATTCACCTGGTAATGCAAGGTAAAATGAGTGAGTTGCCAAGATTTCACAAAGGACTGTGAATAGATACTCATATAATAAAATATAATTATTCCCCCTACCACTACTGTATGGGAAATGAAGAACTTAGCCATCATTTTCATATTTGTATTAATATTAGAATGTTATTTTCAAAGAGAAAAAGACTTAAGATTTACTTTGGAAGGAATAGTTTCAAGGATGCACTATAGTTGAATTGATATGATGATTCAGTGGATCCTTCAGTGAAGATAAGAATTTTCATCTTATCACTAAATAAAGTCATGAATCAACCAGGAATGCAGGGAGAAAGAAGCAAGTAATAATAGAGTCATTTAATAATCTTATATACAAGTAACCTGATGACTGCTGGCCAGTAGTCCTACAAATTATA
>NW_020172504.1:537131-545658 GCF_003031525.2 Neophocaena asiaeorientalis asiaeorientalis
CACACTTAGGATACAACAGGATTACATGGAGGATCTGTAAACATAGAATTCTGGGTCCCAATTCCAGTGTTTCTTCTTCAGGTCAGAGGTAGGGCCTGAATATTTGCATTTCTACCAACTTCCAAGGTAATGTTGATGCTGCTGGTAAGAGAACCACACTTAATAATCATTAATCTAAAATAAACTCAGAAAGAAGAGTAAAGGAACAGTAGTCCCAATAGCAATAACTAGTCCCTCATAGAATTTGGCTATTTCTATTTAATTTAAAGCATTACATTGGATAATGTAGATAATTCTGATCAAAGTGAATGTTCCTTTAAACATCTAGACTTCCTATTTTTACTTTGTAACAGTCCAATATTATTTTTTCAAATAAACATTAAAGGTAATAGAAAATCTTTATAAAGCTTGTATTACAATTCTAAAATATAAGTCTAACTTGTACCACTATCTATCGTAAATGATGATATATAGAAACGGACTCCTGTGCTTTAGGAACAGTTAAGACATATACACATATGCCTACATATAGATAAACAGACGAAGAGTTGTTTTTTTGTTTTTTTTTTTGTTTTTTGCTTTTCTGCCGTATGTGGGCCTCTCACTGTGGTGGCCTCTCCCATTGCAAAGCACAGGCTCCAGACATGCAGGCTCAGTGGCCATGGCTCACGGGCCCAGCTGCTCCACAGCATGTGGGATCTTCCCGGACTGGGGCACGAACCCGTGTCCCCTGAATCGGCAGGCGGACTCTCAACAACTGCACCACCAGGGAAGCCCAACAAAGAGTTTTTGATCATATATATTTTACCAGTCCAAAGAAGTGTTATTTGCTGACTGGAAAAAGGTGTTGGATATTTTATCTAGTATACTGCATTTGTTTCCAAGAAAGAATGTTAATGTCTGTGAGAAATGGTAAGAAATGACAATGCAGTATTTAATTAAGCAATGGTTTACTCACAAACAACCATTATCCCTTTAAAAATACAGATACCTATTTCAGAAAAAAAGTAGTATTTTTGTATATCAAGAAGAAAACATTATGATTACAAATGATATTACTTTGATGTTTCCATGTGGTATTCAATAAGATGGTAGAATACCCTAGCCAACATTCATAGTATAATGCACTAAATTAAAAGAAAATCTATGAAACAAGCATTAATCATCTCACAGAAATGTCTCACATTATTTTCACCCTGTCAAAAGAAAAGAGTGAAGTATTACATTAATCTAAGAGAAAACTCTTATTGATATCCAACTCATTCAAATCTGAGAGAAAATTTAATAAAATACTGACTGGGATATCAATGAACATATAAGCCATCATGGTCAATACTTTGTGTCTGGCTCTGTGATTTAAAAAATGTAAGATGTCTACTGTTTTGTACTTTTGCCTTTCACAAATATAGTGACGTCAATCGAGTTGTTGGCTACTTAAACCATATTCTTTTATTTTCTTTTTTTTGCAGTACGAGGGACTCTCACTGCTGCAGCCTCTCCCGTTGTGGAGCACAGGCTCTAGACACGCAGGCCCAGCGGCCATGGCTCACGGGCCCAGCCGCTCCGCGGCATGTGAGATCTTACCGGACCAGGGCACAAACCCGCGTCCCCTGTATCGGCAGGCGGACCCTCAACCACTGCGCCACCAGGGAAGCCCCTAAACCATATTCTTTTGATTTAATAATTGCTGGGGAGTACAGGAGTAATTGTAGAAGGAATAAAGTATTGCAATAGCTATGTATAAATAAATTTAAAAAATCCTTTTAACCAAAGTATCTTAAGTCAGGTTTGATGTTTTTAAAAAAATTCCCAAGACTTAAAAAAAAAAATTCCCAGCAGAAAACATTTTTTCTTGCTTGTTTATGGTGCTAACCCAAAGCACATGATACCAGTCAGAGATAATAAAAGCAGTGAAAGGCAAAGTGAGTTGCTTCAAATGGGATAAAAGTGACCTCTGTAACAATAGAGAGCTCCAGTGATTTCGTTGCCTGATTACAGAGAATGCAAATTAAAAGTGGAAGTCTATTTCTAATAGTCATAATATCGATAGGACTGAGATTTAAAATTAATGTACTTTTATCTCACTTTCCCTTCAAAGATGAGTATTTTGCAGTTATCACTACATACCAACAATTTATCTATATATCTCAGCTATCTTGAGTCCACAGTAATTATGCATATTACCTTTTCTGAATGCCTACAACATCTACCTATATAATCTTAAGGCAATGCTTAGAATGGCCACCAAATCCAAACAGATATCCCTTCACAGAGACAGAGATAACTCCATAGAATATTTCAGATTACAGGCACTCATCAGAGACATTGAGGGTTTGGTTCCAGACCACCAAAATAGAGTGAATATTGGGAACTCCCTGGTGGTCCAGTGGTTAGGACTCTGTGCTCTCACTGCCAAGGGCCTGGGTTCAATCCCTGGTCAGGGAACTAAGATCCCAAAAGCTAAGTGGTGTGGCCAATAAAAAAGGGCAGGGGGGGGCGTGAAGAAGCCACTCCTCCTTCACACTGAGGTCTTAGAGCTAGAACAGAGACAACAATGCAGGGAGAAATAAATAAAGATTTGAAGTCAAATGAGAAGCTAGGTGTGTCTTATTAAAATAAATAGATAGATAAATAAATAAATAAATAAATAAAGTGAATATTGCAATAAAGTGAGTAACATAATTTTTTGGTTTCCCAGTGCATGTAAAATTTGTGTTTACACTAGCCTGTAGTCTATTAAAGTGTACAATAGCATTGTCTAAAAAAACAATGTACATACATTAATTTAAAATACTTTATGGATAAAAAATGCTAACCATCACCTGAGCCTACAATGAATCATAATCTTTTTGCTGGTGGAGGATTTTGCCTCAGTGTTGATGGCTGCTGACTGATAAAGTGTGGTGACTGCTGAAAGTTGGAGTGCTTGTGGCAATTTCTTGAGACAGTGAAGTTTGCCACATCAATGGATTCTTCCTTTCATGAACGATTTCTCTCAAATATTATGCTTAGATCCACTTCCCATTCTAAATGTCAGTGCTCTTACTGACTGAGAATTTACATGAATTCTCAGTTTCCTGCCATTGATGAATAGGGAAATAACTTGTTCGTGAAATTCTTATATATGGATAGTACCATGCTAAAAGAATGTCTTTTGAGTGGAAAAGCTCAGGTGAAAAGTGCATTGGGACAATAAAGATAAACATGCCAGGCACCTAGAGAAAAGAACACAAAGGTCCCAAAGAGGAGCAGCTCTGAATTTAAAGGCATGATGCTCAGAAGCTTAAAACGAACTGCCCCACCAACAGTGCAAGAGTGTTCCCTTTTCTCCACACCCTCTCCAGCATTTACTGTTCCTAGATTTTTTGATGATGGCCATTGATACAGCCACTATGGAGAACAGTATGGAGGTTCCTTGAAAAACTAAAGATAGAACTACTATATGACCCAGCAATCCCACTACTGGGCAAATACCCTGAGAAAACCAAAATTCAAAAAGAGTCATGTACCAAAATGTTCAATGCAGCTCTATTTACAATAGCCAGGACATGGAAGCAACCTAAGTGTCCATCATCGGATGAATGGATAAAGAAGATGTGACACATATATACAATGGAATATTACAAAATTGAGTTATTTGTAGTGAGGTGGATGAACCTAGAGTCCGTCATACAGAGTGAAGTCAGAAAGAGAAAAGCAAATACCATATGCTAACACATATGTATGGAATCTCAGAAAATAAAGACAAAAAAAGGTCATGAAGAACCTAGGGGTAAGACGGGAATAAAGACACAGACCTACTAGAGAATGGACTTGAGGATATGGGGAGGGGGAAGGGTAAACTGTGACAAAGTGAGAGAGTGGCATGGACATGTATACACTACCAAATGTAAAATAGATAGCTAGTGGGAAGCAGCCGCTTAGTACAGGGAGATCAGCTCGGTGGTTTGTGACCACCTAGAGGGGTGGTATAGGGAGGGTGGGAGGGAGGGAGATGTAAGAGGGAAGAGATATGGGAACATATGTATATGTATAACTGATTCACTTTGTTATAAAGCAGAAACTAGGGGCTTCACTGGTGGCGCAGTGGTTGGGGGTATGCCTGCTGATGCAGGGGGTGTGGGTTCGTGCCGTGGTCCGGGAGGGACCCACGTGCTGCGGAGCGGCTGGGCCTGTGAGCTGTGGCCGCTGGGCCTGCGTGTCGGAGCCTGTGCTCCGCAGCGGGAGAGGCCGCAGCAGTGAGAGACCTGTGCACCGCAAAAAATAAATAAATAAATAAAAAGCAGAAACTAAGGCACCATTGTAAAGCAATTATACTCCAATAAAGATGTTAAAAAAAAAAAAGGAACTGTCTTCCCTCGGTTAAACCTCTGCCCCTAATCCCTGAGAAATCTTATCACTTTCTTTCCCTCTGCCCCAATCCACATACATACACTTTCTTGTGTTTGTTTTAATTTTTTTGTGTTGTTGTGTATATTGTTTGTTGCTTTTAAGTGTTAAAAGTGTGCACTGTTCTAAGGAAATCGTCTCCCAACTCCTTTTAGTTTTAGCGCCAATCCGTTACCATGGGAAATGTGAGAGCTTGCAGCAGCACTGCCTCCTTCCTCATTCTCCTAGTTTCTTACATGGCTGGTGGAGGTTGATAGTTATGCAAATTCAACAACCACCAAATCAGGCTTCTTTTACTTCTGATGTACCTAATGAAAAGACTTGCTGCCTCTCCAAACTGCCATTAATCTCAGTGAGGGGAGCTGACTAGAGAGAACTCCAGTTCCCTTTGGAGGGAGTGACTGGGTGGGGATATCACTGAGAAGACTCTAAAGTGCAACAGGCTTATGGGCAAGCTGTGAGCTAAAACTATGTAGTGAGACCAAAGCACCATCCCTTCTGCACTGGACCCTGTTCAACTCCTCATGACTCTCAGAATAATCCAGTAACCAGGTAAGTATTCCCTGAGTCATTCCAGATCTCTTACCCCTTTGTGGATAACCCTGCCAACACTCAAGGGATCAAGGATTCTCTGGAGATTGAAGGGGCCTTCCAAATTAAAGCCAACACCATATACACCTTCCACATGACTCAGCAACACTATCTGAAGAAACAGGAACGTAGGAACTCACCGGAATGCTCAAGGAAAAAGCCTCAGCTTTTTTTTTTTTAATCTCTGTTAGCATCTCTCCCCCTTTCCCCTCACCGAACCCTCTGGCAGGCTGTAAGAACTCACTTCACCAACTGCTGCTCTCTTCAAATTCATCCAGGCAAGGAGCAACTAAAGGAGGGGGCAGTTATGTGGCGCTAGAGTGAAGCTTTGGAGGGGGCCTGCTGGTAAGCACACAGGAGAAGGGGAGGGGTGGCAAATAGAGAAAAATAAAAATGCAGAAATTAAAATAAAAAGGAAGAAATAAGGGTAGAAGGAAAAAAAGAAAATGAAATTAAGGAAGAAAGGAAAGAGAACGCAGAGAGCCAGCACTTGCAACAGCTGCCAGGGCCGCTGAACCGCTGCTGTCCAAAGGCAACTAACTGGGTGCTGAAATGACTTTCCCCTATACACTTCTCTAGTCCAACTCATCCACTCCACAGACTTCCCTTCCTCCCAGGCTTAACCCGCCCTATAGCGTAAAACCATTTCCATGGTAACCTGTGGTCACACGATTTAAGGTGGTCTGTAGTACTGAGTCATAAATTCCACTTTCCCCAGGCTGGCAATCTCTCCACTACTTTCCTTTTTCCTTTAGTGCTGAACTTTCTCTGGTGGAATAATACTACCTTTTCTCCCTTCCTGCAATGGAAGGGAGGGAGATTTCTTCTCATTCCCACAAATAGTGTCTTGACTGTGTCTTTTCTACCTTCCACCCATCCAACTTCCCCCGCACACACAAATGAGTAATTCCTCCCCCACCTCTTTAATCATTGCCAACATAAACACAAACTTAAATTCGGAATGCAGTTTTTCTGAAACAAGCGGCTTTTCTCTAGTGTCTTTTATCCTTAACTCTGTTTATCATGAGGAGTTCCCTCCCTTACTTTAATACATTCTGTTCTCTGTTTTGCTAGAAATATTTAGGTCCTTATGATATTTCCCATATCTATAGCCACTTCTCATAAGTGAAAACAGGTGGATGGCATTCCTTAAAAATACAATTTCAAAGTGCAGTCTTTGATAGTTTAAAATACAATTACTTTAATGAAATCTACTAAGTTTATGATTGGTAATATTAAATGTATTAATCTGATTATTTCTAAACTTTATTTGCATTAAATTGTTCTACTAGCATAAAATAGAGTTCACTTTTAAGGTACTCAAAGATTCTATTAAAAAAAGGATAACTAATGAGTGCTTTATAGGAAGAAAAAAAATCTCAAAATGAAGTTCAGGATTAAAGAAAAAATACACACACATATATATACATATATATGTAAACATACTTGATTATCTGGTTATAATTTTCATTCACTGATATGTAGTAGTTAAACATACTTGATATCTAAAAAAAGAGGTACAGACCTTTAATACTTCATTTTAGAAATGTCTGAAGTTAAATTTTGAAAATCATTCACTATCAGGCTATTTATTGAGATGTCAATGTGTTAGTCAATTAATCCAGGAGATTTTGTATTTCCCTTACCTTGGAGTTGTGAATAAACATAATTCTTGATACTACATCAACATATCAGTTATATTATATCTCCCATTTATTACTGTTTACTCAGCACAGAAAATAAAATATTAAAATAATTACTGATGCTTTCTTCAGCACATTAAGTTCAACTTTACCATAGCCATATAGACACAATTATTAATAAAACAGTTAATTTTCTAAGAAAGTCAGTATATATATTTTAGTCAAATAAAATCAGTTTCTGAATAAAATGTAATTTCAATGTCTACTCATAGTTAAAACTAAAAGGAAAAGTAACAAAATTCCTTTTCTATAGTATTTCTCACCATGCCTTTTGCTAGCACACTTTATTGAATTTAACACCACCGACTCTGAAGACCAATTTCCTTCTCCATGAGTTCCCCATCAACTGATCTCCCCACATTCTCTGCACCTCACTTGCCACAACCACATGGATACCGTTGCCAGGAGACCAAGAATATTACTGTTGCATCATTAATGCTCTTATAGTTAAGAGTATTTTCAAATGAACAATTTATATGGGGCAATTCTGAATCCCAAATCTCAAGTAAAACAATATTAAGGATTAAAAACATTTCTCAAGTTACTTTGACTTTAATAAAACATAGTAGAGGTAAATAAATAACCCATATAGATATATGCAGATAGGCAAATACTTTTGTTTTATTGTAACTATATGTGAAATCAAAATTAAGCTGTAATTTTTGAAATACAGACTTTGGGGAAATATTTTCTATTTAATTTTTATCCCCCAAATGAACAGTGTTTCAAAAATCCTCAAACAGTTAAAAATTATGGTCGTTGATAAGCATTTGATAACTGTGTGGAATACCAAAGATTAATACAAAACCATTGTAAAAGACAAAGTTTTTCCGAACATAGTGTCTTGTTACAATATGTCCAGTTTATAGAAATCATCCTATAACTGTTTTTAATAAAAATATAAAAATTGAAAAGATAGGCAAGCAAATAGATATAGGAAGCAAATCAGTTGTCAAAGCCAATGATCCATAGGATATGTTTTGGAGAGCCCATGTATGTCATTTTGCAGTATAATAGAGAGAAGAGACTAAGTACATTTTAGAAGGGCCAAGATAAAACAAGATACCTGCTTGTTTTTCTTTGTTTTTTTTTTCTGGTACTATAATATATGTAAAAAAAAGAAGAAACAATTTTTGAATTAGATCTAAGAGTATAAACCAAGTATATAAAAATAATGTTAAATCAGAGCTTAATTTGAAAAGAAAAATATATCTGTAGATTTTCTAAGGGAAAAATATAGAAATTGCATGACACTTTGTGATATGTAATACTTAATATAGATTTTTAAACCTTAACATATTAAGTGTATAATTTTTAAACATGTATTTAAATGGTGACAATAACTAAAAATTATGTAATGCTTATAGTGTGTCAGGTACTAAGTGCTTTAAATAACTTATTTAACTCTCACTCAAAAGAATGTAAAGAAAATCAGAAGGGCCAAAGATTCATGTGAAAAAAAACATAGAGAACAAGTTATAAAGTAAATTAATGAGTAGAGTAATAGACAAAATAGTCCAGGATTCAGGAATAAAGATGCAGATGTAGAGAATGGGCTTGAGGACACAGGGAGGGGGAAGGGTAAGCTGGGACGAAGTGAGAGCGTAGCATTGACATATATAAACTACCAAATGTAAAATAGATAGCTAGTGGGAAGCAGCTGCATCACACAGGGATATCAGCTCAGTGCTTTGTGACCACCTAGAGGGGTGGGATAGGGAGGGTGGGAGGGAGGGAGATGCAAGAGGGAAGAGACATGGGGACATATGTATATGTATAACTGATTCACTTTGTTATAAAGCAGAAACTAACACACCATTGTAAAGCAATTATACTCCAATAAA
>NW_020172504.1:545843-547151 GCF_003031525.2 Neophocaena asiaeorientalis asiaeorientalis
CTCCTCACAAATACATTAGAAATCCATCTACATGTGGAACAACTCCTACAGAACACCTGAAGAACGCTGGCAGAAGACCTCAGACTTCCCAAAAGGCAAGATACTCCCCACGTACCTGGGTAGGGCAAAAGAAAAAAGAAAAAACAGAGATAAAAGAATAGGGAGGAGACCTGCACCTCTGGGAGGGAGCTGTGAAGGAGGAAATGTTTCCACACAATAGGAAGCCCCTTCGTGGGCTGAGACTGTGGGTGGCAGAGGGGGGAAGCTTCAGAGCCATAGAGGAAAGTGCAGCAACAGGGCTGTAGAGGGCAAAGCAGAAAGACTCCTGCACAGAGGATCAGTGCCGACCAGCACTCACCAGCCTGAGAGGTTTATCTGCTCACCCACTGGGATGGGTGTGGGCTAGCAGCTGAGGCTTGGGCTTCAGAGGTCAGATCCCAGGGAGAGGACTGGGGTTGGATCCATGAACACAGCCTGAAGGGGGCCAGTGCACCATAACTAGGCAGGAGGGAGGCCAGGAAAAAGTCTGGATCTGCCTAGGAGGCAAGGGACCATTGTTTCAGGGTGCGTGAAGAGAGGGGATTCAGAGCACCACCTAAAGGAGCTCCAGAGATGGGCGCGAACCGTGTCTATCAGTGCAAACACCAGAGACAGGCATGAAACGGTAAGGCTGCTGTTGCAACCACCAAGAAGCCTGTGTGCAAGCACAGGTCACTATCCATACCTCCCCTCCCAGGAGCCTATGCAGCCCACCACAGCCAGGGATAATGTCCCCGGTAGAACACATGGCATGCCTCAGGCTGTTGCAACGTCATGCAGACCTATGCAGACGCAAACCTATACCGCTGCAGGCTCACCCTGAATTCTGTACCCCACCCTCCCCTCCAGCCTAAGTGAGCCAGAGCCACCTAATTAGCTCCGACTTTAACCCTGTACTGTCTGAGTGAAGAACAGACACCCTCAGGTGACCTACATGCAGAGGTGGGGCCAAATCTAAAGCTGAACCCCAGGAGCTGTGTGAACAAAGAAGAGAAAGTGAAATTTCTCCCAGCAGCCTCAGGAGCAGTGGATTAAATCTCCAGAATCAACTTGACATACCCTGCATGTGTGGAATACCTGAATAGACAACGAATCATCCCAAAATTGAGGTGGTGGACTTTGGGAGCAACTGTAGCCTTGAGGTTTGCTTTCTGCATCTAATTTCTTTCTGGTTTTATGTTTATCTTAGTTTAGTATTTAGAGTTTATTATCATTGGTAGATTTGTTTATTGATTTGGTAGCTCTCTTCCTCCTTTATATATATATATA
>NW_020172504.1:547178-576765 GCF_003031525.2 Neophocaena asiaeorientalis asiaeorientalis
ATATATGTATATATGTATGTATATATGTATGTATATATATATTTTTTTCCTTTTTCTCTTTTTGTTAGTGTGTATATGTATGCTTCCTTCTGTGACTTTTGTCTGTATAGCTTTGCTTTTACCATTTGTCCTAGGATTCTGCCTGCCCATTTCTTTTTTGTTTCTTTGTTTTTTGTATTTAGTATAGTTTTTAGAGCTTGTTATCATTGGTGGATTTGTTTTTGGTTTGGTTGCTCTCTGCTTTGCTTCTTCCATTTTTTTTATTACTTTTTAATTTTTAAAATTTTAAATAGTTATTTTTTCATTTTTATTTTATTTTTTTTCTTCCTTTCTTTCCTTTTTTCTCCCTTTTCTTCTGAGCCGTGTGGCTGAAAGGGTCTTGGTGCTCCTGCCAGATGTCAGGCCTGTGCCTCTGAGGTGTGAGAGCTTGTTCAGGACACTGGTCCACGAGAAACCTCCCAAGTCCATGTAATATCAAATGGTGAAAGCTTTCCCAGAGATTTCCCTCTCAAGGATAAGACCCAGCTCAACTCAACGACCAGCAAGCTACAGTGCTGGACAACCTGTGCCAAACAACTAGCAAGACAGGAACACAACCCCACCCATTAGCATAAAGGTGGCCTAAAGTCATAAAAAGGTCCCAGACACCCCAAAACACACCACAAGATATGGTCGTGCCAACTAGAAAGACAAGATCAAGCCTCATCCCCCAGAACACAGGCACTAGTCCCCTTCACCAGGAAGCCTTCAAAACCCACTGAACCAACCTTACCCACTGGGGGCAGACACCAAAAAAAAATGGGAACTACGAACCTGAAGCCTGCAAAAAGGAGACCCCAAACATATTAAGTAAAATGAGAAGACAGAGAAACACACAGCAGATGAAGAAGCAAGGTAAAAACCCACCAGACAAACAAATCAAGAGGAAATAAGCAGTCTACCTAAAAACGAATTCAGACTAATGATAGTAAACATATCCAAAATCTTGGAAATAGAATGGAGAAAATACAATAAACGTTTAACAAGGACCTAGAAGAACTAAAGAGCAAACAAACAATGATGAACAACACAATAAATGAAATTAAAAATTCTCTAGAAGGAATCAATAGCAGAATAACTGAGGCAGAAGAACGGATAAGTGACCTAGAAGATAAAATAATGGAAGTAACTACTGCAGAGCAGAATAAAGAAAAAAGAATGAAAAGAATTGAGGACAGTCTTAGAGACCTCTGGGACAACATTAAATGAACCAACATTCGAATTATAAGGGTCCCAGAAGCAGAAGAGAAAAAGAAAGGATCTGAGAAAATATTTGAAGAGACTATAGTTGAAAACTTCCTTAATATGGGAAAGGAAATAGTTAATCAAGTTCAGGAAGCACAGAGAGTCCCACACAGGATAAATCAAAGGAGAAACATGCCAAAACACATATTAATCAAACTATCAAAAATTAAACACAAATAAAAAATATAAAAAGCAGCAAGGGAACAACAACAAATAATATACATGAGAATGTCCATAAGGTTAACAGCTGATCTTTCAGCAGAAACTCTGCAAGCCAAAAGGGAATGGAAAGACAAATTTAAAGTGATGAAAGGGAAAAACTTGCAACCAAAATTACTCTACCCAGGAAGGATCTCATTCATATTCGACAGAGAAATTAAAACCTTTACAGACAAGCAAAAGCTAAGAGAATACAGCACCACCAAACCAGCTTAACAAAAAATGCTAAATGAACTTATCTAAGCACAAAACACAACAGAAGGAAAAGACCTACAATAACAAATCCAAGACAATTAGGAAAATGCTAATAGGAACATACATACTGATAATTACCTTAAATGTAAATGGATTAATTGCACCAACCAAAAGACATAGACTGGATGAATGGATACAAAAACAAGGCCTGTGCATATGCTATCTACAAAAGTCCCACTTCATATCTAGGGAAATGTACAGACTGAAAGTGAGGGGTTAAAGAAATACACTCAATGAAAATGGAAATCAAAAGAAAGCCAGAGTAGCAATTCTCATACCAGACAAAATAGACTTTAAATTAAGATGATTACAAGAGACAAAGAAGGACACAACATAATGATCAAGGGAACAATCCAAGAAGAAGATATTACAATTTTAAATATTTATGCACCCAGCATAGGAGCACCTCAATACGTAAGGCAAACGCTAATAACAATAAAAGGGGAAATCGACAGTAACACAATAATAGTGGGGGAATTTAACACCCCATTTTCACCAATGGACAGATCATCCAAAATGAAAATAAATAAGGAAACAAAAGCTTTAAATGATAAATTAAACAAGATGGACTTAATTGATATTTATAGGACATTCCATCCAAAAACAACAGAATAGACTACTTTCTTCTCAAGTGCTCATGGGACACTCTCCAGGATAGATCGTATCTTGGTTCACCAATCAAGCATTGGTGAATATAAGAAAATTGAAATTGTATCGAGTATCTTTTCTGACCACAATGCTATGAGACAAGATATCAGTTACAGGAAATAATCTGTAAAAAATACAAACATATGGAGGTTAAACAATACACTAATTAATAATCAAGAGATCACTGAAGAAATCAAAGTGGAAATCAAAAAATACCTAGAGACAGATGACAATGAAATCACGATGACCCAAACCTATGGGATGCAGCAAAAGTAGTTGTAAGAGGGAAGTTTATAGCAGTAAAATCCTCCATTAAGAAACAAGAAACATCTCAAATAAACAACCTAACCTTACACATAAAGCAAATAGAAAAAGAAGAACAAAATATTCCCAAAGTTAGCAGAAAGAAAGAAATCATAAAGATCAGATCAGAAATAAATGAAAAAGAAAAGAAGGAAACAATAGCAAAGATCAATAAAAATAAAGGCTGGTTCTTTGAGAAGATAAACAAAATTGATAAACCATTAGCCAGATGCATCAAGAGAAAAAAGAAGACTCAAATCAATAGAAATAGAAATGAAAACGGAGAAGAAACAACTGACACTGCAAACTACAAAGGATAAAGAGAGATCAATACAAGCATCTATATGGCAATAAAATGGACAACCTAGAAGAAATGGATAAATTCTTAGAAAAGCACAACCTTCTCAGAAGAACCAGGTACCAAGAAGTCATCAAAAATATAAGCAGACTAATCACAAGCACTGAAATTGAGACTGTGATTAAAAATCTTCCAACAAAAAAAAGCCCAGGACAAGATGGCTTTACAAGCGGATTCTATCAAACATTTGGAGAAGACCTAATACTTTTCCTTCTCAAACTCTTGCAAAATATAGCAGAAGGAGGAACACTCCCAAACTCATTCTATGAGGCCACCATCACCCTGATACCAAAAGCAGACAAACATGTCATAAAGAAAGAAAACTACAGGCCAATATCACTGATGAACATAGATGTAAAATCCTCAACAAAAATACTAGCAAACAGAATCCAGCAGCACATTAAAATGATCATACACCATGATCAAGTGGGGTTTATCCAAGGAATGCAAGGATCCTTCAATAAACGCAAATCAATCAATGAGATAAACCATATTAACAAATTGAAGTAGAAAAAATATATGCACTCTCAACAGATGCAGAAAAAGCTTCTGACAAAATTCAACAGCCATTTATGATAAAAACCCTCCAGAAGGTAGGCATAGAGGGAATTTACCTAAACAAAATAAAGGCCATATATGACAAACCCAGAGCCAACATCATTATCAATGGTGAAAATCTGAAACCATTTCCTCTAAGATAAGAAACAGGACAAGGTTGCCCACTCTCACCACTATTATTCAACACAGTTTTGGAAATATTAGCCACAAAAATCAGAGAAGAATAAGAAATAAAGAGAATCCAAATCAGAAAAGAAGTAAATCTGTCACTGTTTGAAGATGACATGATATTATACATAGAGGATCCTAAGGATACTACCAGAAAACTACTAGAGCTAGTCCATGAATTTGGGAAAGTAGCAGGATACAAAATTAGTGCACAGAAATCTCTTGTATTCTTATACACTAATGATGAAAAATCCGAAAGAGAAATTAAGGAAACACTCCCATTTAACACTGCAACAAAAAGAATAAAATACCTAGGAATAAACCTACCTAAGGAGAAAAAAGACCTGTATGCATAAAAGTATAAGACACTGATGAAAGAAATTAAAGATAATACAAACAGATGGAGAGATATACAATGTTCTTGGACTGGAAGAATCAACATTGTGAAAATGACTATACTACCCAAAGCAATCTACAGAGTCAATGCAATCCCTATCAAACTACCAATGGCATTTTTCACAGAACTAGAACAAAAAATTTCACAACTTGTATGGAAACACAAAAGACCCTGAATAGCCAAAGCAATATTGAGGAAGAAAAAATGAGCTGCAGGAAAAAGGCTCCTGGACTTTAGACTAAACTGCAAAGCTACAGTAATCAAGACAGTATGGTACTGGCATAAATACAGAAATATAGATCATTGGAACAGGATAGAAAGCCCAGAGATAAACCCACACACATATGGTCACCTTATTTTTGATAAAGGAGGCAAGAATATACAATGGAGAAAAGACAGCCTCTTCAGTATATGGTGCAGGGAAAACTGGACAGCTACATGTAAAAGAATGAAATTAGAACACTCCCCAACACCATACACAAAAATAAACTCAAAATGGATTAAAGACCTACATGCAAGGGCGGACACTATAAAACCCTTAAGAGGAAAACATAGGCAGAACACTCTATGACATAGATCACAGCAGGATCCTTTTTGACCCACCTCCTAGAGAAATGCACTTAAAAACAAAAATAAACAAATGGGACCTAATGAAACTTAAAAGCTTTTGCACAGCAAAGGAAACCATAAACGAGACGAGCAAAAACCCTCATAATGTGACAAAATATTTGCAAACGAAGAAAATGACAAAGAATTAATCTCAAAAATTTACAAGCAGCTCATGCAGGTCAATATGAAAAAGAAAAAACAAACAACCTAATCCAAAAATGGGCAGAAGACCTAAATAGACATTTCTCCAAGGAAGATATACATATTGCTAACAAACACATGAAAGAATACTCAACATCACTAATCATTAGAGAATTGCTAATCAAAACTATAATGTGGTATCACCTCACACCAGACAGAATGGTCATGATCAAAAAATCTACAAAAAATAAATGCTGGAGAGGTTGTGGAGAAAAGGGAACCCTCTTGCACTTTTGGTGGGAATGTAAATTGATAAGTCCACTATGGAGAACAGTAGGGAGCTTCCTTAAAAAACTAAAAATAGAACTACCATACGACCCAGAAATCCCACTACTGGGCATATACCCTGAGAAAACCATAGTTCAAGAAGAGTCATGTAACACAATGTTCATTGCTGCTCTATTTACAATAGCCAGGACATGGAAGCAACCTAAGTGTCCATCGACAGGTGAATGGATAAAGACGATGTGTACGTACATACAATGGAATATTACTCAGCCATAAAAAGAAACAAAATTGAAGACATTGGGTGGGAGACGGGTAAGCTGGGATGAAGTGAGAGAGTGGCATGGACTTATATAAACTACCAAATATAAAATAGATAGCTCGTGGGAAGTAGCCGTATAGCACAGGGAGATCAGCTTTGTGCTGTGTGACCACCTAGAGGGGTGGGATACGGAGGGTGGGGGGGAGATGCAAGAGGGAGGAGATATGGAGATATATGTATATGTATAGCTGATTCACCCTGTTGTAAAGCAGAAACTATCACACCCTTTTAAAGCAATTTTACTCCAATAAAGATGTTAGAAAAAAAAAAGTTGTGTTGGGAATGGCAGACAGCTACATGTAAATCAATGAAATTAGAACACTTCCTCACACGATATACCAAAATAAATTCAAAGTGGTTTAAAGACCTAAATATGAGACATGAAATAGGCAAAACTTTCTAAAACATATATCGTAGCAATATTTTCTTAGATCAATCTCCCAAGGCAGAATAAATAGAAGCAAAAATAAACAAGTGGGACCTAATCAAACATGAAAGCTTTTGCACAGCAAAGGAAACCATCAACAAAATGAAAAGACAACTTATGGTATGGGAGAAAATATTTGCAAATGATGTGACTGATGAGGGCTTAATATCCAAGATATACAAATGGCTTATACAACTCAATATCAAAAAATCAAGCAACCCAATCAAAAAAGGGGCAGAAGAACTAAATAGACATTTCTCCAAAGAAGACATACAGATGGCCAACAAGCACATGAAAAGATGCTCAACACTTCTAATTCTTAGGGAAGTGCATATCAAAACCACAAGGAGGTATCACCTCACACCCGTCACAATGGCTATCATCAAAAAGTCTGCAAACGATAAATATTGGACAGGTTGTGGAGAAAAGGGAACCCCTGTGCACTTTCAGTGAGAATGTAAATTGGTGCAGCCACTATGGAAAACAGTATGGAGATTCCTTAAAAAACTAAAACTAGAGCTACCATACGATCCAGCAATCCCAATCCTGGGCATTTATCCAAAAAATATAAAAACTTTAATTTAAAAAGCTATATGGGGCTTCCCTGGTGGCACAGTGGTTGAGAGTCCGATTACTTATATGTAGAATCTAAAAATAATGCAAATGAATGTATATACAAAACAGAATCACAGACATAGAAAACAAACTTGTGGTTACCATAGGGGAAAATGAGGGGGAAGGGATAATTTAGGAGTATGGGATTAATAGATAACAACTACTTTATATAAAATAGATAAGCAACAAAGATTCACCATATAGCACAGGGAACTACGTTCAGTATCTTGTAATAACCTACAATAAAAATAATCTGAAAAATATATGTATAACTGAATCACTTTGCTGTACACCTTGAAACTAATGCAATATTGTAAATCTGAAAACTGAGAATTTTTTTTAATTCCAAAATTCCAATTTTCGCTTGAAAACTTACATTTTGGCATTGCTAATGAATACCATCAGTTGTCTTCTTTGAAGTGAAAGCCTCAAGTCATCCATTTTTGAAAAAAATATATATCAAATAACCAAATCAGAATAACCATAGTTTGTTACTAGTTCTTTCAAGTAAAAATGGTATTCCATGAAAAAAGCAGCTAGGAAAGTTTGACAATGCAAACAATCTTCTAAGTGCTTTATGTGGAGACAACCATCATACTTGGTGTGAGGAAGAAGTGCTTTCTGCCTACTTTCCATTCTGTTGTACAATTAAAGAAATATATATTCAAGGGTCTAGATCAAGTAAAATTAATAGTTTTTACTGCTTAATCAAAGACATTAAGTGAAACTGGCTTCTTTTCCCCCTCTGAGGGCATTGTGGTGAAGAATACAAATTACTACTACTATAGTTTAGTACCAGTGCTTTGATTCATGCTAAAGCAATAGTAGTTTTAGTTGTTGTTTTTGTACCATTGTGAAAATGTCAATATAGTGCATAATGAAAATAATGTTTTAGTATTATGAAAACAGTTTGACTTCATGGACCTCCAATAAGATCTTGGGGCCTCTTAGGGGTCCTTGGACTACACTTTGAGAGCTACTCAAAAGGACAATCTAAAAGCATGAGTTTCCCATTGATTTTTATTTGCACCCAAAGCTTAATTTAGGTTACTGTTTGCTTTACATAATGAAATTTTAAATATTTTTATTGAACAGGAAGATTTTTGTTGTTGTTCCTATGGGAAAAGGGTAACTACAATCTAATAGCTATTTTCTCTTCCCCAGTTCATCTATATGCCAGCGCTATATAACTCTCTACTGCCACTTGGATGAGCAAACTCACATTACAAGGGACGGAAAAATGAACAGAAAATATTTAGTAAATATAAAATCATAGTTCACTGTGTACAGTGATAATTCAAAATGAAATAAACAAACAGAAAGAAAAACTGTATAAAACTCATAAATGATAACTTTACATAACTTTTATTTTTAAGATAGAAAATAAAGCTGCATAAGAACCCCTTTGCTTTAACATTATTCCAAACGTTCACTATACTAATAAAACTTCTAGCAAATTAATACAAATCCCTTACATAGAACACCATGATTTCTTTGATGATAAGGATGTTTTATGTCTGGCAGAAATAAAAAATAGAATATGACTTTAATCAAGAAAGACCCAATAGGTTTTATATCATCATTTCTTGCTATTTCCAAAACATACTTTTAAGCTTTTCTATCTCCAGTAATTTGTTCCTCAACGCTTTCCTTAAACTATGCCTATAAAAGCCCTTCTCTACCCTCTACTCTCCATAAACCTGCCTAACAGCCATCCTTTAGGCCCATTTCAAAACCCATTTTGTCCTTGAAGCCTTTCATGATCTCTCTTACCTTTGGCATTTGCTTGTATCTTTCTTATGGCTTTTAGCATATTCTCCTTTCTACTAATTTTTAATATATTTATTTTAGTTCTGTTCCTAATATGCTTCTTGAAGGAGCAGACTAGGCTTTCCCATATTTGTATGCTCTTCAAGGCCTAGCATAATGCTTTTCTCAATAAGAATAGGTTGATTTAAACCTATAAGCATTTACTGAAGTCATATAATGCATAAGGTACAAGGCAAGGTTATGTATATATGAAGTAGATGACCATTCTTGACTTCTGAGATCTTATAATCTACCGGGGGAAAATAAAGCATGAAAACAGCAAGATATATGATGGTAAATTAAAAGTATAATGATTCATACAATAAGGTCAGAGGAAGATTTGGGGCAAGAGCTTATTAATTATTTATGGCTGATTAGAGTCAGTGAGATAAAATCCCATAACTTTTCTTCAATTATTAAAGCTGTGGAAAAAATGAATAGTTCCTCTAAAGTGTTGTTATTACATGGTCCTCAACGAGGAGTAATTTTGCCCCCTAGAGTATATCTGGCAAAGTCTGGAGATATATTTTGTTGTCACAATAGTGGACAGGGGATTGTTACTGGCACATAGTGGGTAGAGGCTAGGGATGTTCTAAACATCCTACAAAGCACAGGGCAGCTTCCCACCATAAAGAATTATGCAGCCTAAATTTTAGTAGTGTCAAGGTTGAGAACCCTGTGCTATTAGGAAGTACACAGACATTTACTTAAATTCAATGAGAAGTACTGCTAGTAAAGGATACTAAGGTCTCTGAAACATAAGACTCCATGTAAAACTGTCAGAAATTCCTGGTTTAAGAAAGGAAAATAATAGCATATTAGTAGGTAATTAACAGTGTATTAAACATATTTCACATTGTTATCTTTCTGATTTTTGTGGCAGATTCAATTTTTAAACTCTAAGAAGTAATCAGACAGTTTAACTTTTACTCAAAATGCATTTAATTGATTTTTTAAAGCACATTGACTTCATTTTAGTAAAAATGATACATGTTCACTTAAAAATATTTAAGCAACAGTAAAAATTGCAAATAGGATAGAAACAAATTATCTTGAATCCTACCAGTGCTAAAATTTGAGAAAACACAATCTGAAGCACTTTGTTCTCTCTGTGCATATATCATATGGAAAGTTAGAAATAAATGATTTTACTACAAAAGGATATTATAATATTATTTATAATAAAATATTAAATCAATTTTAATTTAGTAGACAGCAATGTAGACTAGCTTTTAAGATTCTTCTAAAGTAAAACAACTCTACTACATTGGCATTAAAATATTTTTGTATTTTTAACTACTTATTTTAACTTTATTGGAATTTATTGATTCCATGCTATGAAAGATAATGAAATTAGCATACTGACATTTTATCTCACTCATGATTGTTATTAGCTATGCCATCACTTTTATATCACTAAGGCTTAAAGCATTTACACTTTATAACAAAAACTGTCTTAATTTCTCTATCTTCTTTTCCTTTTAATTTCCTAATAACTGTCTAAATGTGCTCTATTATAGCTATGTTTGCTCTACTTTCTGTGATTTTTACATTCTTTCCACAACTTTTACATATTGCTAGATCTTATTATTCTAACAAAAACATTGTAGGGGTTATTTTGCCTTCCACTTGGTATGCAGAAAATTGGAAAGAGAATCATTCCCACTGTTACAATAAGATAAACTGGATAATATACACAATTATAAATTTCCATGAACCTATCAAAGAGTCAAGGTCACAGGGCAACAAGCAGGCCTGAAATCTAAGGAAAGACAGGTGCTTCCAAGAATGGAACATGAGCACTGGCTAATTTGCAGAAGTACATGGGAGGGTAATAGGCTGCCATACAAGCAGGAAAAAGTTCAGATATATTTTTTTAACAAATTGCTGAAGGCTGTATGTGAGCTAGCACGAAAATATAGAACCCTTGAGATCTATAGACTATGGAGAGCTCTAACCCAACTTGCAGGCTTTTCTCCACAAACCTCTATGGCTTCCCATAAAAAACAACAGCAATAAACAAGAACAAAACAAAACATTGAGGGCAGGGCAGGAGACCAGAGAAAGCCTACCTCATGGTATAGACCTGGGGGAAAGGAGTGGTTACCAATGTGGGAAAAACATGAATCTCTGCCCAGAACACTCTACCTTCTGGAACAAAAGCCTAAGTTGCTAGGGGAAGGACAGCAAACCTTGTCATCCCTAGGGCACAGTTGAAGACCCACTGTGGCTAGAGGAAAGTAATAGAAAACAAAACAAAACAAAAACAACCTCTACCACCGGGAAAAGGGCTAGATCACCGAGAAAGCCCTCTTCAGGAGAACCAGGGGCACAGGGCCTATGGAGGACAGAACCTAAAACAAGACAATAGAGAATATCCTCACCTGCCCCCATCAGTAGAGTCATGTTTCAAGTAAAAATGTGGAGAAATACCTTCTCTGAAGCACAGGATCACAAAGAAAGGCTAAAGCTGAAGGTGTGATATGAACACTGGAAAAATCCCCCAGCAATGTAGCATTCACCTAAGCACAAGGGATCTAGAGGAATTTGAAGCAGGTGGTACACTGAGAATAATCACAGCAAGACCAAATTTCACACCCACTTCATTTCCTGATTAGATTATTTCAAATTTCCAACACTAAAGGCCTAACCAAAGAGACATGCTCATTTCCAAGCATAAATATGATTTACACTAGTCTCTTCTGTCCTATACATTCTGTTCAATTATAAAGCAAATAATTATGAGTTAAGAAAAAAGGAAAGAGAAAACAATAGAACAGAAAGAGATTCAAATATAAATAATATATATTTATGAAAAGAATCAGTGAACTTGGAGACAGATGAATAGAAATTATCTAAACTAAAACACAGTGGGGTGGAGGGAAGGGAGGACAAAAAGAGGGGAAGAAGGATGAGGAGAGGGAGAAAGAATATGATAGAAAATGGTGCATTCAAAAGCTGTGGGACAGACAATCAGTTGAATGGTTGGCTGCAGAGACAGTTGAGGGCTTCCCAGCATAGGTAGAGTAGGCAGGGCTCAGCGAGCAGCCTCGCCTGGAATTCCAATCAGAACTTGGACCAGAGCTTCTCCTGGGGATGCTGAAGCAACACTTTCTTTGGACTGTGAATTTCTTCAAAAGTGGAACCAAGAAGAGGACTAATAAATACGCTGAATTCCAAAAAGAAGGCATGGCCATTTAAGATGATGGAATAGGAGGATGCGGAATTCATCTCTCCTCACAAGTACATTAAGAATACATCTACAAATGGAACAGTTCTCACAGACCACCTGCTGAACATTAGCAGAAGACTTCGGACACATAAAAGGACAAGAAAAATCCCCTCACAACTGGGTAAGATGAAAGAAAGAAAAAAGAAAAGAGGAATCAAGAAAGGGACCAGTAACTCTGGCAGGAAGCTGAAGGTGAGGAGAGGTTCCCGCACTCAAACCCCCCCCCCACATGGTGGAGAAAGTAGCTGGGACAGAGAGAGACCTTCAGGGGATCAAAGGGGAATGCAACGGACAGTCTGTGGAAGGCAGGTCAAGGTAAGAACTGCACTCATGGTCTGAGTCGCAGCCCTGCGCACCCCAGCTGGAGTCATGTGTCTCCTGTTGCAGAGGGGGGATGGGTGTTGGAAAGTGGGGTTTGGAGCATGGACCCAGGGCGGGGACAGCTGTTGGCTGTGAAAAGACAGCCCAAAGGGACAGGAATAAGGTGCTCCATGACTGGGAAAGTTGGCGGAGGAAGCCCGGGACACCATAGAAACAAGGCGTCATTGTTGAGTGGTGTGCAAGGGGTGGAGCCATCACTGCAACCCCCTTCACCACCCACTGGCTTCAGCCTCCATGCGTACTGGGAGGGACACCCATCTGAGCAGGCTCACCCACCCCTCAAGCCAAGGCCGCCTCTGCCCGTGTAGGCTCCAAGGTCCTGAGTGCTGCCCATCACAAAGCCTCCTCCAGAATCAGCCCTGGGTGCCCCTGCTTGAGATGTGAATCTGCCAATGTTGGCAGGGGCTGAGTGCTAAAGTGTGGGGTTAAGAGAGTGGAAGCAACCGAAATGTCCATTGACAGATGAATGGATAAAGAAGATGTGGCACATATATACAATGGAATATTACTCAGCTGTGAAAATAAATGAAATTGAGTTATTTATAGTGAGGTGGATGGACCTAGAGTCTGTCAAACAGAGTGAAGTACGTTAGAAAGAGAAAAACAAATACTGTATGCTAACACATATATATGGAATCTAATAACAAATGGTTCTGATGAACCTAGTGGCAAGACAGGAATAAAGATGCAGATGTAGAGAATGGACTTGAGGACATGGGGGTGGTGGGGAAGGGGAAGCTGGGATGAAATGAGAGAGTAGCATTGACATATACACTATCAAATGTAAAATAGATAGCTAGTGGGAAGCAGCTGCATAGCACAGGGAGATCATCTCAGTGGTTTGTGTCCACCTAGATGGGTGGGATAGGGAGGGTGGGAGGGAGGCTCAAGAGGGAGGGGATATGGGGATATATGTATACATATAGCTGATTCACTTTGTTATACAGCAGAAACTAACACAACATTGTAAAGCAATTATACTCCAATAAAGATGTTAAAAAAAAGAGAGAGAGAGCGGATCTGGGGAGAGGACCACTGTTGGCTGCACAGATACAACAGAGGGAACAGGAGTGAGGGGCTCCATGGCCTGGAATGCCCTAGAGGAAACATGGTCTGCCTAGGAAACGAGGTGTCATTGTTGAGTGGCGCGTAAGAGGTGTGGCCACTACAGCCCCCACACACCAGTCCATGCCTCCGCGAGCACTGGGAGGGACTCCCACCAGAGTGAGCATGCCCCAGTCTGTTGCAACTGTCTGCTGGTCACTGCTGCTGCAGGCACTTTGTGCACACCCCAGTTGTGGCCAACGTACCCCTCCCTGGCCTGAGTAAGTGTGCCCCAATCAGCCACTGCTTTCACTCACTATCGCCTGGGCAGGGAACAGATACCTAAGGGTGGCAAACATGCAGACTTGGGGCCAAAACCAAAGCTGAGCCCCAGGGGTGGTGCGACTAAGGAAGAGGAACTGAAATATCTCTGTGCAGCTGCATAGCCACAGATTAAATCAACATGATCGGCTTGGTAAATCCTACATCTCTGAAATACCTGAATAGACAACAAGTGTTCCTAAAACTGAGACCAGTCTAGCATTAAAAGCAGTGGACTTTGGGGGCAAGTACACGTGAGAGTTGGGCCAGGTCAGATTATGTGCCCACCCACAGTGCCCACAGCAGGTCCAAAGACCTACCTAGAGGTATTATAGGGCTCCCTGGGGAAGTGGAGGATGGCTGTGGCTTACTGTGGGAGCAAGGATGCTGACAGAGGAGGCCTCAGAAAAACATTCTTATTACTATTATTCCTTTGTTGCTTGTTTCATTTTGTTCAGTTGATGTTTTTATTATTATTATTTTTTTAATATTATTTTTTAATATATTTTTCTATTTTTATTTACTTTTTGTTGTTCTGTGTTTTTTCTTGTCTTTGTTCTTTTTTTGATTGTTTCTATGTGTTTTATTTATTATTTTTAAAAATAAATTTATTTATTTATTTAAAAAATTTTTGGCTGTCTAGAGTCTTTGTTGCTGCATGTGAGCTTTTTTCTCTAGTTGTGGTGAGTGAGGGCTACTCTTCATTGCAGTGCATGGGTTTTTCATTGGGTAGCTTCTCTTGTTGCAGAGCACAGGCTCTAGGTGCACGGGCTTCAGTAGTTGTGGCACTCAGGCTCAGTAGTTGTGGCTCATGGGCTCTAGAGTACAGGCTTAGTAGTTGTGACGCATGGGCTTAGTTGCCCCGTAGCATGTGGGATCTTCCAGGAGCAGGGCTTCAACCCGTGTCTCCTGCATTGGCAGGCAGATTCTTAACCACTGCGCCACTAGGGAAGCCCTGTTTTATGGTTTTTTTTGCCTTTATAGTCCGTTTCTTTGTTTCTGTTTGTTTGGTTTTCTTTTTATCACTTATCTTGGGTTTGGTTTGTCTGTTTTCTTTCTTCCTTTTTATTGTGTTGTTGCTGCTGTTTGGTTTTGATTTTGCTATTTGTCTTGGGGTTTTGTTGTTTCATTTCTTTTCCTTTGTTTTCCTTTCTTCTATGGATGCACCATGCAGCTTGCAGGTTCTTGGTTCCCCAGCCAGGGGTCAACCCTGGGCCACCAAGGTGGAAATGCTGAATCCAGGATGCTGTACCACCAGAGAATTCCCAGGCCCAGGGAATATTAATTGGCATGTGCTCTCCTGGAGTATCCATCTCAACACCAAGACCTGGCTCCACCCAACTGCCTGCAGGCACCAGTGCTGGACACCTCATGCCAAACTACCCGCAAGACAGGAATACAGCCCCACCCATAAGCAGAGAGGCTGCCTAAAGTCGTACTAAGCTCACAGACAGCCCAAAACACACCACATGATGAGATCCTGCCCATCAGAGGGAAAAGACTAAGCTCCACACACAGGAGTGCAGGAACCAGTCCCTCCTCCCAGGAAGCCTATAAAAGACCCTGGACCAACCTCATCCACCAGGGACCAGAAAACAGAAGCAAGAGGAACTATGACCCTGCAGCCTGCAGAAAGGAGACCACAAATGCAGAAAGTTAGACAAAATGAGACAACAGAGAAATACATTGTAGATGAAGGGGCAAGGTAAAAACCCACAAGACCAAATAAATGAAGAGTAAATAGGTAATCTACCTGAAAAAGAATTCACAGTAATGATAGTAAAGATGATTCAAGATCTCAGGAACAGAATAGAGGCATGGATCAAAAAGATATAAGAAATGTTTACAAAGGACCTAGAAGAATTAAGAACAAGCAATCAGTGATGAACAGCACATTAAATGAAATGAAAAATATACTAGAAGGAATCCATAGCAGAATAACTGATGGAGAAAAACAGATAAGTGAGCTGGAAGATAGAAGGGTGGAAATAACTGCCATGGAGAAGAATAAGGAAAATAATGAGACAAAATGAGGACAGTCTCAGAGACCTCTGGGACAACATTAAATGCACCAACATTTGAATAACAGGGATCACAGAAGAAGAAGAGAAAGCGTCTGAGAAAATATTTGAAGAGATTATAGTTGAAAACTTCCCTAACAGGGGAAAGGAAATAGTCACCCAAGTCCAGGAAGCACAGGGAGTCCCATACAGATTAAACCCAAGGAGAAACATGCTGAGACATATATTAACCAAACTAACAAAAGTTAAATTCAAAGAAAAAATATTAAAGGCAGCAAGGGAAAAGCCAAAAATAATATACAAAGGAATCCTCATAAGGATATCAGCTGATTTTTCAACAGAAACTCTGCAGGTCAGAAGGGAATAGCAGGATATATTTAAAGTGATGAAAGGGAAAAACCTACAGCCAAAATTACTCTACCCAGCAAGGCACTCATTTGGATTCGATGGAAAAATCAAAAGTTATACAGACAAGCCAAAGCTTAGAGAATTCGGCACCACCAACCCAGGTTTACAACAAATGCTCAAAGAACTTCTCTAGGTGGGAAACACAAGAAAACAATTAAGAAAATGGCAAAAGAAACATATGTATCCATAATTCCCTTAAATGTAAATGGATTAATTGCACCAACCAAAAGACACAGACTGGCTGAATGGATACAAAAACAAGACCCATATACATGCTGTCTACAAGAGACGTGCTTCAGACCTAGGTACACATACAGACTGAAAGTGAGAGGCTGGAAAAAGATATACTATGCAAATGGAAATCAAAAGAAATCTGGAGAAGCAATACTCATATCAGAAAAACTAGACTTTAAAATAAAGACTAATACAAGAGACAAGGAAGGACAATACACAATGACCAAGGGATCATTCCAAGAAGAAGATATAAAAATTGTAAATATTTGGGCTTCACTGGTGGCACAGTGGTTGAGTCTGCCTGACAATGCAGGGGACATGGGTTCGTGCCCCGGTCCAGGAAGATCCCACATGCCACGGAGTGGCTAGGCCCGTGAGCCATGGCCACTGAGCCTGTGCGTCCGGACCCTGTGCTCTGCAATGGGAGAGGCCACAACAGTGAGAGGTCTGCGTACTGCAAAAAAAAAAAAAAATTGTAAATATTTATGCACCCAACATAGGAGCACCTTAATTCACAAGGCAAATGCTAACAGCCATAAAAGGGAAATCGACAGTAACACAGCTAGAGTAGGAGAATTTAACACTCTGCTTACACCAATGGATAGATCATCAAGATAGAAAATTAATAAGGAAACACAAGCCTTAAATGACACAATAGACCAGATAGACTTAATTGATATTTATTGGACATTCCGTCTGAAACAGCAGAATACACTTTCTTTTGAGGTGCGTACGGAACGTTCTCCAGGATAGATCACATTTTGTGTTACAAATCAATCCTCTGTAAATTAAAGAAAATTGAAATAGTATCAAGCATTTTTTCCAACCACAATGTTATGAGATTAGAAATCAATTACAGGGAAAACAAACTGTAAAAAACACAAACACAAGGAGGCTAAACAATATGCTACTAAATAACCAAGAGATCACTTTAGAAATCAAAGAGGAAATCAAAAAATATCTATAAACAAATGACAATGAAAAAACAACGACCCAAAACCTATGGGATGCAGCAAAAGCAGTTCTAAGAGGGGAATTTATAGCAATACAATCTTACCTCAAAACACAAGAAAATCTCAAATAAACAACCTAACCTTACATGTAAAGCAACTAGAGAAAGAAGAACAAACAAAATCCAAAGTTAGTAGAAGGAAAGAAACATAAAGATCAGAGCAGAAGCAAATGAAATAGAAGTGAAGAAAACAATAGCAAAGATCAATGAAACTAAAAGCTGGTTCTTTGAAGAGATAAACAAAATTCATAAACCTTTAGCCAGACTCATCAAGAAAAAAAAGGAAGATAACTCAAATCAGTAAAATTAGAAATAAAAAAGAAGTAACAACTGACACCACAAAAATACAAAGGATCATAAGAGACTACTACGAGCAACTATATACCAATAAAATGGACAACCTGGAATAAATGGAAAAACTCTAAGAACAGGACAACCTTCCAAGACTGAAAAAGGAAGAAATAGAAAATGTGAACAGACCAATCACAAGTAATGAAATTGAAAATGTGATTAAAAATCTTCCAACAAACAAAAGTCCAGGACCAGATGGCTTCACAGGTGAATTCTATCAAACATTTAGAGAAGAGCTAACACCCTTCCTTCTCAAACTCTTCCAAAAAATTGAAGAGGGAGGAACACTCCCATGCTCACTCTACAAGGCCACCATCACCCTGATACCAAAACCAGACAAAGTTATCACAAAAACAGAAAATTACTGGCCAACATTACTGATGAACATAAACACAAAAATCCTCAACAAAATACTAGCAAACAGAATCCAACAGCACATTTAAAGGATCATACACTATGATAAAGTGGGATTTATCCCAGAGATGCAAGGATTCTTCAACATATGCAAATCAAACAATGTGATACACAATAGTAATGAACTGAAGAATCAAAACCATATGATCATCTCAATATATGCAGAAAATGCTTTAGACAAAATTCAACTGCCATTTACGATAAAAACCCTCCAGAAAGTGGGCACAGAGGGAACCTACCTCAAAATAATAAAGGCCATATATGATAAACCCACAGGAAACATTATTATTCTTTTTTTTTTTTTTTTTTTTTTGTGTGTATGGTAGGAGAGGCCACAACAGTGAGAGGTCTGCGTACTGCAAAAAAAAAAAAAAATTGTAAATATTTATGCACCCAACATAGGAGCACCTTAATTCACAAGGCAAATGCTAACAGCCATAAAAGGGAAATCGACAGTAACACAGCTAGAGTAGGAGAATTTAACACTCTGCTTACACCAATGGATAGATCATCAAGATAGAAAATTAATAAGGAAACACAAGCCTTAAATGACACAATAGACCAGATAGACTTAATTGATATTTATTGGACATTCCGTCTGAAACAGCAGAATACACTTTCTTTTGAGGTGCGTACGGAACGTTCTCCAGGATAGATCACATTTTGTGTTACAAATCAATCCTCTGTAAATTAAAGAAAATTGAAATAGTATCAAGCATTTTTTCCAACCACAATGTTATGAGATTAGAAATCAATTACAGGGAAAACAAACTGTAAAAAACACAAACACAAGGAGGCTAAACAATATGCTACTAAATAACCAAGAGATCACTTTAGAAATCAAAGAGGAAATCAAAAAATATCTATAAACAAATGACAATGAAAAAACAACGACCCAAAACCTATGGGATGCAGCAAAAGCAGTTCTAAGAGGGGAATTTATAGCAATACAATCTTACCTCAAAACACAAGAAAATCTCAAATAAACAACCTAACCTTACATGTAAAGCAACTAGAGAAAGAAGAACAAACAAAATCCAAAGTTAGTAGAAGGAAAGAAACATAAAGATCAGAGCAGAAGCAAATGAAATAGAAGTGAAGAAAACAATAGCAAAGATCAATGAAACTAAAAGCTGGTTCTTTGAAGAGATAAACAAAATTCATAAACCTTTAGCCAGACTCATCAAGAAAAAAAAGGAAGATAACTCAAATCAGTAAAATTAGAAATAAAAAAGAAGTAACAACTGACACCACAAAAATACAAAGGATCATAAGAGACTACTACGAGCAACTATATACCAATAAAATGGACAACCTGGAATAAATGGAAAAACTCTAAGAACAGGACAACCTTCCAAGACTGAAAAAGGAAGAAATAGAAAATGTGAACAGACCAATCACAAGTAATGAAATTGAAAATGTGATTAAAAATCTTCCAACAAACAAAAGTCCAGGACCAGATGGCTTCACAGGTGAATTCTATCAAACATTTAGAGAAGAGCTAACACCCTTCCTTCTCAAACTCTTCCAAAAAATTGAAGAGGGAGGAACACTCCCATGCTCACTCTACAAGGCCACCATCACCCTGATACCAAAACCAGACAAAGTTATCACAAAAACAGAAAATTACTGGCCAACATTACTGATGAACATAAACACAAAAATCCTCAACAAAATACTAGCAAACAGAATCCAACAGCACATTTAAAGGATCATACACTATGATAAAGTGGGATTTATCCCAGAGATGCAAGGATTCTTCAACATATGCAAATCAAACAATGTGATACACAATAGTAATGAACTGAAGAATCAAAACCATATGATCATCTCAATATATGCAGAAAATGCTTTAGACAAAATTCAACTGCCATTTACGATAAAAACCCTCCAGAAAGTGGGCACAGAGGGAACCTACCTCAAAATAATAAAGGCCATATATGATAAACCCACAGGAAACATTATTCTTAATGGTGAAAAACTGAAAGCATCTCCTCTAAGATCAGGGACAAGACAAGGGTGTCCGCTCTCACCACTATTCATTATTATTCAACCTAGTTTAGAAAGTCCTAGCCATGGTTATCAAAGAAGAAAAAGTAATATAAGGAATCCAAATTGGAAAAGATGAAGTAAAACTGTCACTTTTGCAGATGACATGATATTATACATAGAAAATCCTAACGATGCCACCAGAAAACTACTGGAGCTAATCAATGAATTTGGTAAAGTTGCAGGATATAAAATTAATATACTGAAATTTTCTGCATTCCTATACACTAACAATGAAAGGTCAGAAAGAGAAATTGAGGAAACAATCCCATGTACTATTGCAACAAAAAGAATAAAATACCTAGGAATAAATCTGATTAAGGGGGCAAAAGGCCTGTACATGGAAAACTATAAGATACTGATGAAAGAAATCAAAGATGACACAGACAGAGGGACAGATATACCATGTTCTTGGACTGGAAGAATCAACACTGTGAAAATGACTTTACTACCCAAAGCGATCTACAGATTCAATACAATCCCTATTAAATAACCAATAGCATTTTTCACAGAATTAGAACAAAGGTTTTACAATTTGTACAGAAGCACAAAAGACCCTGAATAGCCAAAGCAAGCTTAAGAAAGAAAAATGGAGCTAGAGGTATCAGGCTCCCTGACTTCAGACTATACTACAAAGCTACAGTCATCAAGACACTATGGTACCAGCACAAAAACAGACATATAGGTCAATGGATCAGGATTGAAAGCCCAAAGATAAACCTATGGTCAACTAATCTATGACAAAGGAGGCCAGAATATACAATGGAGGAAAGACAGACACTTCAATAAGTGGTGCTGGGGAAAATGGACAGCTGCATGCAAAGGAATGAAATTAGAACACTCCCTAACACCATATACAAAAATAAACTCAAAGTGATTTAAAGATATAAATGTAAGTCCAGATACTATAACACATAGACAGATAACTCTTTGACATAAACTGCAGCAAAATCTTTTTTGACCCACCTCCAAGAGTAATGAAAATAAAAACAAAAATAAACAAATGGGACCTAATTAAACTCAAAACTGTTTGCACAGGAAAGGAAACCTAAACAAGATGAAAAGACACCCCTCTGAATTAGCGAAAATACTTCCAAATGAAGCAACTGACAAAGAATTAATCTCCAAAATCTATAAACAGCTCATGCAGCTCAATGTCAACAAAACAAACAATCCAATCAAAAAATGGGTGGAAGATCTAAATAGACATTTCTCCAAAGAAGACATACACATGGCCAACAAACACATGGAAAGATGCTCAACATCACTAATTATTAGAGAAATGCAAATCAAAACTACAATAAGGTATCACCTCACACCAATCAGAATGGACATCATCAAAAAAATCTACAAACAGTAAATGCTGGAGAGGGTGTGGAGAAAGGGAATCCTCTTACACTGTCAGTGGGAATATAAATTGATAAAGCCACTATGGAGAACAGTATGCAGGTTCCTTAAAAAACTAAAAATAGTAATACCATATGACCCAGCAATCCCACTACTGGGCATATACCTTGAGAAAACCATAATTCAAAGAGTCATGTACCACAATGTTCATTGCAGCACTATTTACACTAGCCAGGACATGAAAGCAACCTAACTGTCCATCGACAGATGAATGGATAAAGAAGATATGGCACATATATACAATGGAATATTAGCCATAAAAATAAATGAAGCTGAGTTATTTGTAGTGCGGTGGATGGACCTAGAGTCTGTCATACAGAGTGAAGTAAGTCAGAAAGAGAAAAACAAATATCGCATGCTAACACATATATATGGAATCTAAAAAAAAAAAAAGTTCTGAAGAACCTATGGGCAGGACAGGAATAAAGATGCAGACGTAGAGAATGGACCTGAGGACACGGGGAGGGGGAAGGCTAAGCTGGGACGAAGTGAAAGAATGGCATTGACATATATACACTACCAAATGTAAAATAGATAGCTATTGGGAAGCAGCTGCATAGCACAGGGAGATCAGCTCGGTGCTTTGTGAACACCTAGAGGGGTGGGATAGGATTTTTTTAAAGCTACTTTTACTCCTTGAGAAACTGTATCAGTTTCATGGCTTTAAATACCATCTATATGCTGACTGCTCCTCAGTATAAATCTCCAGGCTCAACCTCTACCCTGAACTGCAGACTTGTATATCTAACTGCCTCCTTGGCATAATTACTTTGATGTTGAATATGCTTCTCATATTTAACAATTTCAAAGTTGAGTTTATGATAGAGTTCAAGACCTCAAAACATATCCTCATGCAAGTTGCCTACAAATGGACATCATCAAAAAAATCTACAAACAGTAAATGCTGGAGAGGGTGTGGAGAAAGGGAATCCTCTTACACTGTCAGTGGGAATATAAATTGATAAAGCCACTATGGAGAACAGTATGCAGGTTCCTTAAAAAACTAAAAATAGTAATACCATATGACCCAGCAATCCCACTACTGGGCATATACCTTGAGAAAACCATAATTCAAAGAGTCATGTACCACAATGTTCATTGCAGCACTATTTACACTAGCCAGGACATGAAAGCAACCTAACTGTCCATCGACAGATGAATGGATAAAGAAGATATGGCACATATATACAATGGAATATTAGCCATAAAAATAAATGAAGCTGAGTTATTTGTAGTGCGGTGGATGGACCTAGAGTCTGTCATACAGAGTGAAGTAAGTCAGAAAGAGAAAAACAAATATCGCATGCTAACACATATATATGGAATCTAAAAAAAAAAAAAGTTCTGAAGAACCTATGGGCAGGACAGGAATAAAGATGCAGACGTAGAGAATGGACCTGAGGACACGGGGAGGGGGAAGGCTAAGCTGGGACGAAGTGAAAGAATGGCATTGACATATATACACTACCAAATGTAAAATAGATAGCTATTGGGAAGCAGCTGCATAGCACAGGGAGATCAGCTCGGTGCTTTGTGAACACCTAGAGGGGTGGGATAGGATTTTTTTAAAGCTACTTTTACTCCTTGAGAAACTGTATCAGTTTCATGGCTTTAAATACCATCTATATGCTGACTGCTCCTCAGTATAAATCTCCAGGCTCAACCTCTACCCTGAACTGCAGACTTGTATATCTAACTGCCTCCTTGGCATAATTACTTTGATGTTGAATATGCTTCTCATATTTAACAATTTCAAAGTTGAGTTTATGATAGAGTTCAAGACCTCAAAACATATCCTCATGCAAGTTGCCTACATCTCAGCTGTGCTATTATGGGCTCATCTCTTTCACTCACACCTACATTTATCAACAAGTGCTGTGAGCTGTACCTTCAAAATAAAACCAGATGTCAAACCACTTCTGCATTCCCACTTTGGTCCAAGCTATCATTATTATTATTTTTTTTTTTTTGCGGTACATGGGCCTCTCACCGCTGCGGCCCCTCCCACCGCGGAGCACAGGCTCCGGACGCGCAGGCCCAGCGGCCATGGCTCAGGGGCCCAGACGCTCCCCGGCATGGCATGTGGGATCCTCCCAGACCGGGGCACGAACCCGCATCACCCGCATCGGCAGGAGGACTCCCAACCACTGCGCCACCAGGGAAGCCCAAACTATCATTATCTTTTACCTGGATTATCAAAATAGCCTCCTAACTTATCTCCCTCCTTCTACCCTTAATATTCTTGCAAATTTTTAAAAATACAGAAACCAGAGTAATCCTTAAAAAATGGAAGTCTGTTTATGCACTTCTCTGCTCAAAACCCTCTAGTGGTTTCCTGCTTCACGCCATAAAAAGCAGAGTATTGACTATGACCTACAAGGACCTATATGATTTGGCCCCCCATTACTTCTCTGATCTCATCAACTACTCTTCCTTTTTATATACACTCTAGTTACACTGGCTTTCTTGCTCTTCTGTGAACATGCCTGGCACAATAACACATCAGAATGTTCTCTGGTCTGGAATGTGCTTTAACCATATATCCACATGGTTGCTCCCCTACTTCCTTCAGGTTTTAACTTGAAAGTCACCTTCTCAGTAAGACCTTCCCTAGCTATCCTTTGTAAATTTTAATTGTCCTGACTCCACATACCTCTCATCCTTTTTCCCTTTCCCTTCCATTTCCTTCTTAGCATGTATTACTTTCTAATATTCTATATTTTTCATTCACCTAATTTATTACCTACCACCATACTGTTAAAATAAGGGCAAACTTTTTGTTCACTGCTGTATCCCAAGCAAATAAAATACTGACCTGAACATAGTAGAGGCTCAAGAAATATATGCTGATTGAAAGCATAAATTTACTATAGTCCAGACACTGTAAATTTGAGAATGTATAAGGACCAGTCCCTGCCCTCAAGTACCTCATGGTCCAGTGGAGGATTCATACCCTCAAAGCATGTGTTCCAGTTATTTGCATTTAATATGAATTATAAACATCTTTTGATTGGAAAAGAGTGAAATATACCCAGTACTCCTTAATGGCAGGAGTCTTAGCTTATTCATCTTTGATAGTAAAGCATATAATAATAGTAATTATAGTAAATATAATAAAAACATATAATAGATTTTGTTAAAGAGGTAAATTAGGGGATGGAAAAAATGGAAGTGTGACTATAACAGAGAACAATTTGGATTATATTAAATAGCCATCTTCATTGGATCCTGTAAAGTGTTTTCCAGAAAATTTCTGGAAATGGCATTTTTCCTAATATTAGCTTAAGTTAAATGCTGAAAATGGGGCTGGATATTCTATACTTCACTGAAGTTTAGGGGGAAATGTGTTTGGAACTTAAAGTAACATTCCAACATTCAAAAATACCATGCTGGTAAGTTAATAAAAAATCTGACGATTGTAATCCCTTTATATTTACCTCTGCATACAGGTACACAATGAATCATACATTTACAACATCTAAAACATTTACCTTCAGATTCAGAGCTATCATGTTTTTACTATTTTGATTTCTAGTTTCATAGTTCCTGGTGGATTATCCTCTTTTACTGTACTGTACATTGACATTTGCATATACAAATTTCTTAGGTTAGGAATTGTAGGAGGAGAAGACTCCAATTCCCTTTTCCCATGCTAAGCCTGGTTTGGGTCACCCTCTTACTCAGAATGTTCAGAGTGTAGGCCCCAGATTGTGCTAGGTACTAATGGGTGAATGGTCAATAAATTTGAAAAAGATCAGTTTTGCAAATGCCCACATATTGCTTAACTCTAAAGGACACCATTCTCATAGATTAGGATGTGAATTGCGCCCTCTAATGTTAATGCAATGCAGAATCCCTGAATGTGGGATCTCTATCTCCAGTTTCCTGCCTCAAATCTAGATTAGGTCACCTTCCCTAAGAGAGGATGAGCAGATTTTTTCTCTCTTCTTTTCTATTTCCCCTATACTACCTCAATTTAGTTAAAACGTGATCTGTTTCACACACTCTATCATCTATTTTATTTTTCTATTTTTTTTGCTTCTGCCCAGACCTAGAAATGGGGTGCTGGTTCAAATATTTCCATTTGAGATCGCTAATCCAAATATTTTAATTCCAAGGGTAAAGAGGAGTCACTATCCCCACTGGTCCTAAAATCTTAATCCAAATATTTTAATTCCAAGGGTAAAGAGGAGTCACTATCCCCACTGGTCCTAAAATCTTAATCCTAAACCACATGCTGTAGCACAGAATGCAGCATAGCCCTACAGTAGGGTATCAGGTGCTAGACCAGCTAATAACAAAGAGAAACTTTCTCATTCTGCTTTGTTGTTGGTTGCAGAGAAACTCTATGAGGAGAAGGGGAGGGCTTCCCTGGTGGCGCAGTGGTTGAGAGTCCGCCTGCCGATGCAGGGGACACGGGTTTGTGCCCCAGTCCGGGAAGATCCCACAAGGATCTAGACATTTCTGGGTTTCTGTCTATTATACCATCCAGCAGAAATTGAAACCTTTACTTCTAGCAGAAACTATCATTTAGCTTCTCTACAATACAGGATTCATTGTTAATAATCTAAAAAGATTAGAATTCTAAAAATAGTGAAATTCCAGTATTTTTGGATTATTTCTGCACAGTATTGCAATTAAAATGTAAACAAATTTCCTCATGTTTTTCATCAAAGCACATACACATACACACACACACACACACACACACACACACACACACACACACACACACACACACACACACACACACACACACACACACACACACACACACACAAAACCACCACAAGAACAAAACACTTCTTGAAGCAGTAAGAATAATGACTGCCACTTGAATGCTTCCTCATACCAAACTTTGTACATGATGGGTACTTTCTGACTATCCTCCGTTAAAAAAAAGAAATTAATAAAGAGAATTTTTGATTTGATAAAATAATAGCCAAGACATGTAAAGAACCCAAGTGCCCATCAACAGGAGATTGGCTTAATAACAGTGATGAACATATACACATTACTATATATAAAATAGATAATCAATGAGGACCTACTGTATAGCACAGGGCCTACCTCACTTGTTCCACTTGTCCCAAGTACAATCCAGGGAAGCCTGTTCATACTACTCCTGGATATTTAAAACTGCCTAATGGACCATTCAGGCTCTGGCAAATGGATTTCATACAACTTCCTCCATATAATGGATATAAATATGTCTTAGATATGGTCTGTATGTTTTTACACTAGTCTGAAGCCTTTCCTTGCAGACAGGCTATGCCACTACTGTGGTTAAAGTCCTTTTGGAAAAGATCATCCCTACCTGGAAAACTCCTCTCAAACTTCATTGTGATGGAAGAACCCATTTTACTAGCCAGGTACTTTGAAAAGTCTTACTGTTTTTATGGCTTTACAACACTTTAACTATGTTTAACTCCCTTAATTATGGCATTATTAGACTCAAATGACAAAATTTGTAGAGGCCCTCCAAATACTTTTGCCAAAAGCAGTGCTGTATGTCCTTCTAAAAATCTCAGATTCACCTCTTTTGGAACTAATATAATCTCACCCTTTGAAATAGTCACAGGATGCCCAATGCACTTGACTCCTCCTTCTTTTGACCCACAGCTGGTTAAAGGAGAGATACTCAAATATTGCGAAGGCCTAATAGCTTCTATTAAAAACAACCACAATTGGGTAGAGCAATCTCTTCACAGTGTGGGAGATGAAGACCTTAAGCATCATACCTTGCAACTTAGAGATTCTGTCTATTGGAAAAGACACCTCCAGAAGAACTCTCTTCAACATCCCAGGAAAGGCCCTATCAAGTACTACTAACCAAGCCTTGTGCCACCAAACTCCAAAGAAGAGACTCTGGGATTCATGTGACACCATAAGGAAAGCACTGAACCCTGACTGGACCTGCATATCATCTGTGACCTGAAAGTAAAGATTTCCCAGTATTGAAGCAGATGGCATCTGATTAGACAGCTTTCCCAAGATATCTAGACCTGTTGGAAGTTTGTCATCAAACCTTTGATGATGGCATAACACTTCAGATGACCTCCAGTGTCTATGATCTTACTAACATATGGACTTTAGATTAAAAGTACCTGAGAGTTCTCCCTCCTACTCCTCCTTGTTACTATGTGACCTTACTAGGTTTCCAATCTGTGTACTTTGCCTTCTACATGAGACACTACATCCAGGAAAGGTCCTTCCAGACACTGAAGGACAAAAAGCTGCTGAAACTAGAAAACCTGACTCTTGATCAGTGATGTTTTCCAAGAAAGATCTTTATCAAAAGGAGGAAATGTAAAAAATGAATAAACAGAAACCTCAGTTAAATTGAATTGGGAGACCAGAAGGGAAACCTCTCATGCCTGTGACAACAGCAGAGCCCAGGAGGAAGAAGGCTCCCTTTCTTTCCTAGAACGAACTAGGTCGATGAAAAGCCATGGACTCTTTGTTTACTATAGCCCTCCCTTTTCCTTTTCCTCTCTATAAAAGTGTTCTCCTTCCCTTGCCATGAGGGAACTTGCACATGGCTTACCATTGTTGCAGACCCCAAACTGCAATTCTCTGCTGACCCCAAATAAGCCCATCTTTGCTGGAGAAATATCTTACAGTCCATTTGTTTTAGGTCAACATCTCCAGCATCCAATAATGTCATTTTTTTTTTAAAAAAAAAGAGTGAACCAAAATAGAAATAAAGAAGATAGAAATTCAGAGAATAAAGTGAGAAAAAATCCCGCAAAGAAAGGGTAACGTAATGTTGTGAGTAAAATAAGATGAATATTAGAAGGTATTTAGGAAAAGACAATAAATTCTGTATAGCCCTGTTCATTGAGATCTTTAAAAACAACTGGAATTATTATGTTTCATACATTCTTTTTTACGAAAGGTTAATGACAGAAAGGGAATTTGATATCAGGGACTTATTGAGAAAAGTAACCATCTGTCATAGGGTTAGTATAGCTTCAGCTATACCTTATACATCTATGGTATCATATATATCAGTTAACATTAATTACGATCCTGAGATCCTATTAAATTCTCAAATGTCTTCTGAATTACACACCATTAAGTTTAAAACAGTTATTGTGATAAATATGTTACTATAACTGATTTCTCTGAGAAATAATAAGCCATAAGTGGTATGTGTGATAACTTAAAGTTAACCACAGTATTTCATTAACCAGAATAACTCACTGCCCAGCATTCTAACTTATGGGATTTACTGCATACTAATTAAATATAGTCAACCAGTCCTCAGGTTTCAAATTTCCACTTACAATACATTTGGCTGGGACCAAAATATGTATTTTCCTCATTTGCTTAAGTGATGTACGGTCATTGCCATGTCACTATCAGAGAAGGAAAAGAAAACCAAAAATCAGATCCATTTGCTAGAAAATATCTCCCACTGAAAATTTGCAGCACTAGCTGATTTGATATGAGAACAAATAGAGATCAATATGTTTGACAGGTGTGTCATTGTGTTGCTCACTCTGACTTTGTAGCTCACATGTTGGTCCTTGCTGTGACATAAGCTGATTATGATTCAGTTATATAAGACAAGAACACAGTAGATACCACTTTTATAAACAGAAGAAGTACAGGATAGTTAACCAGCTTGAAGTGTTCTTCCCTCAAAGAAACAGCCTGGATTTTTTAAAAAAGAAATGTTTGCAGTTATCTTAATAACTGTGAGGAAAGAATTTAAGTTCTCACTAAACAATTATTATATGTAGAGTTTTTCCAGTTTGTTTTTTTTTTTTTTTTTTGCAGGGCTCTACAAAGTCTATAGCCTAAAATGAAGACACCAAGATAATAAGATATTGTGCACCCAAACACTGAAAACACACAAATATCATGAACTATTTTTATAAAGTATTAAAAAAAGAGATTTGCCTTGGATTTCATCAAATATTTTTTTTTATTTTAGAAATAGCAATGAATTTAGCCTGTGTGTAAAAGATTGTATATTGGCAAATGTGTTAAAGAAAATCTTTTATCAACCAAACAGTTATAGCATGGTAATTCAATGATACTCAGACAGCTATTATCCAACCATGACCTAAGGGGGCATCCTATCCTTAGATTATACCCAGCTTCTATTTTGTAACACATCAAAATGATGATACTGATGGCAGCATTGTGACAGTACCAACCTCATTTTTTTTTTTACTTTTTTTTTAACATCTTTATTGGAGTATAATTGCTTTACAATGGTGTGTTAGTTTCTGCTTTAAAACAAAGTGAATCAGTTATACATATACATATGTGCCCATATCTCTTCCCTCTTGTGTCTCCCTCCC
>NW_020172504.1:578005-608373 GCF_003031525.2 Neophocaena asiaeorientalis asiaeorientalis
TTCCCTCTTGTGTCTCCCTCCCTCCCACCCTCCCTATTCCACCCCTCTAGGTGGTCACAAAGCACCGAGCTGATCTCCCTGTGCTATGCGGCTGCTTCCCACTAGCAAGCTATCTTACGCTTGGTAGTGTATATATGTCCATGCCACTCTCTCACTTTGTCCCAGCTTACCCTTCACTGTCCCCGTATCCTCAAGTCCATTCTCTAGTAGGTCTGTGTCTTTATTCCCATCTTGCCCCTAGGTTCTTCATGACCATTTTTTTTTAGATTCCATATATATGTGTTAGCATAAGGTATTTGTTTTTCTCTTTCTGACTTACTTCACTCTGTATGACAGATTCTAGGTCCATCCACCTCACTACAAATAACTCAACTTCATTTCTTTTAATGGCTGAGTAATATTCCATTGCATATATGTGCCACATCTTCTTTATCCATTCATCTGTTGATGGACACATAGGTTGCTTCCATGTCCTGGCTATTGTAAATAGAGCTGCAATGAACATTTTGGTACGTGACTCTTTTTGAATTACGGTTTTCTCAGGGTATATGCCCAGTAGTGGGATTGCTGGGCCATATGGTAGTTCTATTTTTAGTTTTTTAAGGAACCTGCATACTGTTCTCCATAGTGGCTGTATCAATTTACATTCCCACCAACAGTGCAAGAGGGTTCCCTCTTCTCCACACCCTCTCCAGCATTTATTGTTTGTAGATTTTTTTTTGATGGCCATTCTGACCGGTGTGAGATGACATCTCATTGTACTTTCGATTTGCCTTTCTCTACTGATTAATGACCAACCTCATTTTTAACAGGAAGTAAACATCTATGAATTAAGAGGAAGCTAGTATTTAGCAATTATTATTCAAGGGCACGATTCTCAGTGTTTTACATATATTGTCCCATTTATCTCACAGCAACCCCATGAGATACATACTACTACTATTTCCATTTTACAGTGCATAAACCAAGACTCAGAAGAGTAACTTGACTAAAATAAGTTAGTTAATGAGCTACCAGGGATTTAACGTAGGTACGTGGGAGCAAAAATACCAATACTTTTCATTATAATTACCTATTCCTTTTATCTAAGTTATCTTTGTTAGCAGCTTTCACTGAGCACCTGCTGCAACAAGCACCTGCAGAGCTTTAAAATATACTGATGCTTGGGTCCCCTAGAAAAGATTCTGATGGAATTGGCCTGGCCACTGAGAGTGCTAAAGGCTCTGAGATGATTCTAGTGTGCAGCAAAGAGTGAGAACCACTACTCTATGTGCTCATACCATTTTCTAGGCCCAATGATTTGTGAGAAAAATAGACCATTTCTTGCCCTTAAAAAAGATATGAAACAGAAATCAACTATACTTCCATCTTAAAAAAAGATGAAACATATAAAATCCAACTAAAAGCACAACCTATAGTACATTCTAAGAAATTTCCATAGATTAATGTCAAATGCTGTTTATATATCTGTTTGCACAAAATATGGTACAAACAAATATATAGTTTGGCTCTTCCTTAAGCAAACAAAATATTTACAAAATAGATGAATTACTGGGTGATTATATTAGAAAATATTTCCCCATGTGTTTCTTTAGTGAGTTCCCCCATGAAGTTAAATTATAATTCTACTAAATTTTTTTTCACATTTTTGAAAACAAAGTACATGAATTGTAGATGAGGCAAAAATATACCTGGCTATGATGTAAATCCAATTAAAAACAACAACAACAAAAATGAGCCAAGTAATAAAGTACTAAAACATTATATAAATATCCATGAAGGAGTGTTTAGAATAAGGTGGTGTTTACCAAGGAATATGTCCTAGAAAATGAGAATTTTGAACCAGTGTTGTATGGAGTGAGAAATCAAAACCAAAGAAGAGGAAAGGGGATAACATTACAGATACAAGACAAAAGCAAGACCTGAGGAGGAGAGGGGAGTAGAAAAAAATAAGGAACGAGGAGTGGGGAAGGAAGAGGGGAGGGGGAGGGAGGGAGAAATTCATGGCAAATGGAAAGTTAAAAATGCTTTGAAGAGGTAGTATAACACAGTAGTAAAAGTGGGTGTGAGGTTCTGAAGTCTAACTGGATTTACTTCCAGATTCTAGCACTTATAGCTGCTTTGCCTTAAGATACTTACTTTGCGTCCCTCTGAATAAGTTTCAATATCTGTAAAATGAGAATAATCTGCACTTCATGGGTTATTTTGAAGATTATATGAGCTACATATAAAGTACTTAGAACAGTACCTTAAATACTGTGTTAGTTAGCTGTGTGTGTGTGTGTGTGTGTGTGTGTGAGTGTGTGTGCGGGTATATGTGCAGGTGTAAAGCAGGCATGTATATATGTACAAAAGTAGGTAATCCTTTCAATTAACATCAGAAAAAAATGAGTTTCAGAAAGGTTAAATGACTTGTTTAAAGTCAAACAGCTGGTATGGATTGTAATGAAGGTATTAAGACTAATTTTCAGAATTTGACATAAATGTAAATATTTGTGCTTGAAAAAGAAGCAGCTAAAGAGGAAAACATTTTATGCTATTTAGAGACATGAGTGATAAGATTGCAGAGAGAGTCAGGCTCTCTACTAAAATAGATAGTGGAACAAACTGAATTATTGACAAGAAACAATTTCTTAGTTATGATGGACACACAATGGTTAATTTATTCAGTACCTTTGTAGATCTATTATATTCTTCTTAAAATCCTTGCTAATACCTAGTCTTGACCCTTGGAAAAAATGGGAAAATAAGCAGAATGGCCCCAGCAGCCCCTATGATAGTCTTCAGCCCTACTGATGGTGCCTTCTCCTAAACTCAGTTGCTCACTATATTCTTAACTTGTCTTGAATTTCCCACTATGATTAAATATGTGTCATGATATAGGAAGTTAATTCTTTACTATTGATTATGAGTGCTAGTGTGAGAGTAAAAAGAAACAGATAATTAAAAACAATGGATAATCCTAATAACTACTATGTTTGACTTTATATTACTGATTTTTGATAGCAGATTTATCTTTTTAAGGAAATTTCTGATTAGGTGAAATAATAAAATTAAATTATATTCCTTGAATATGCATACATTGGCTACCCAGCAAAGGAAATCTACATGATAACATGATGACAGATGGAGAAAGCTAAAATCAAGAAAGGAGTTTATCCACAAAATAATCAACACATAAAAAACTGAGGCCTGACTACAATGATAATAGCCAATTTCAAAATAGGTTTTTAAAGACACATTTACCTAATGCACATTCTATTAAGTCTGAAAATAATGTTTGAGTTAAAGATGGGCAAGACAGGAGTAATTGGAAGGAGAGGATGAAAAGTTACTAAAATACACAAAGAAGAGTGGTATGTTCAACAAAAAGATAAATTTTTCAAGAGAGGAAAATTAAAGTCCAGTGGAATAAGCAATTAGGCCATAAACTTTAATCATTACAAGTAGCAAAATACCAAACTGTCTTAGAGATCTATCATATACCACCCTCCAAAAAATCAACATTGAAATTTCTTCTCTAGCCCAACAGTGTGAACATTTCAGAAAATGGTTGTTATTCAATTTAATATATAGAGGCATAAAAACCTATTTCTATCAAATAAGAAGTGAACAACATATGACACATAATATTTGTTGCCTTCTTTGTTACAATCTGCTATTCCATTTCACCAGAAACATGAGTAAACGCAAAGCTAAATTCTTAAGAGAATAAAAATACTAGTACTCTAAAAATAGGGCTATGTTTTTCTAGAACTCTGTAGGCTAAAGATTTGAGTTTCAACATTATTTGTCATTAAAAGTTTCTATTATTTTTTTTCAGAAATACTATGCTTGAATTACCACATCAACTTTCACTAAAAATTAGCATAGAAACAATGTTTTTCACAGAAAGTTTTCTTGTCTTCCAGAAATGTGCACAGAAAGGAGGTAGAAAACAAATATAATCACAGAACAAATGGGTGAAAAGGTCACTTGAATTAAACTGACTGAAAATATACATATACAAACTGTACAAAATATAGCTATACACTGGTACACAATTAGGATTTTTCATTGCAGCAAAACTTATCAAGTTATCATTTCTGCAATATTACAAATCACCAGCTTATTGAGCACCTGTTACATTAAGCACTTCAGGGACCATAAGAAAACATAAGGCGCTATCCTTGCCTATAAAAAATTTACAAGTTAGCTAGCAAAATAAGTTTATATACACCTGAAAAGTCAACTAGCAATGCAAGTAGTATATATAATTAAGTACCCAATGAACTGCACAGAAAATGAATATAAGAGTTCAGTGAAGGAAGAGACTGGATGTGATGAGAAAAGGCTTCTAGGTGTGGACCTTAGGTTTTAATTTGAAAGAAAGGTAGAATTCTGATAAACAGGTAATGGGGATGGAGTGAATGTTCCAGGAAGGGAAAATTATAAACAAACAAGTGAAAATAGAATGTGAAAAACAATAGTAACAAAGGGAAAGAAATGGAATACACAGGCAGGCACATGGGAGGCAAAGAGTAAACCAGACTGGTTTATATAAATTAGAAGAACTGTAGCAGATAGATTTAAAATATAATTGTTAGGCCACAATGAGACACTAAATTTTCTGAGTATGAAAGTGGCTGTTAAAAATTATGTTTGTTGTGAAGATTAATCTAGAAACAGTACATAAAGTGAATTAGATGGGGTAAGAGGTAAAAGCCAGGAAGCATGATGACAGTAATGGGAAAACAGAAGAACGGGAGATACCAAATATAACTTTAGAATCAGTCACAGTTGGTGATGAATATATACAGGAGATCAGGAAAGAATGGTTAACCAAGAGGACTAGATATATGGCTTGGGTCAAATTATTTAACTTCCTGTGCCTCAGTTTCCTTATCTATATAATGAGAAGATTCTATAGAGTTCACCCAAATCCAAAGATTCCATGATTTGATAGCTTCAAGATTTCAAGACTGGGTGACTAGAAGAATGATGGTACTAATGGCAGAAATTGTTTTATTTAGAATACTGGTTCTCAAATTTAGCTTGAGTCAGAATCACATGGAAGGTTTCTTAAAACACAGATTGCTGACCCCACCCCCAGAATTTCTGATTGGGAAGGTTGAAGCGGCATCAGAGAATGAGCATTTCCAACTTTCTAGGTGATGCTGATACTGCTAGTCCAGGGGCCATGCCTTGAGAATCCCTGGTTTAGAAAAAGAGGAGAAATCCATCAACATGGAATAAAGACACAGACATAGAGAATGGACTTGAGAACACGGGGAGGGGGAAGGGTAAGCTGGGATGAAGTGAGGGAGTGATATGGGCATATATCCACTACCAAATGTAAAATAGAGAGGGTCATTTGCAGAGAAGTGGATGGACCTAGAGAGGAAATTCGTTCCTTTTTATGGCTAATATTCCACTGTATATATGTACCAGATCTTCTTTATCCATTCATCTGTCGATAGGCATTTAGGTTGCTTCCATGACCTGGCTATTATAAATAGTGCTGCAATGAACAGTGGGGGGCATGTGTCTTTTTAAATTATGGCTTTCTCTGGGTATATGCTCAGTAGTGGGATTGCTGGGTCATATGGTAACTCTAGTTTTAGTTTTTGAAGGAACCTCCATACTGTTCTCCATAGTGGCTGTATCAATTTATATTCCCACCAACAGTGCAGGAGGGTTCCCTTTCCTCCACACCCTCTCCAGCATTTGCTGTTTGTAGATTTTCTGATCATGCCCATTCTAACTGGTGTGAGGTGATACCTCATTGTAGTTTTGATTTGCATTTCTCTAATAATTAGTGATGCTGAGCAGCTTTTCATGTGCCTCTTAGCCATCTGTATGTCTTCTTTGGAGAAATGTCTATTTAGGTCTTCTGCCCATTTTTTTATTGGGTTGTTTGTTTTTTGGATATTGAGCTGCATGAGCTGTTTGTAGATTTTGGAGATTAATCTTTTGTGTTTTGATTCATTTGCAAATATTTTCTCCCTTTCTGAGGGTTGTCTTTTCATCTTGTTTATAGTTTCCTTTGCTGTGCAAAAGCTTTTAAGTTTCATTAGGTCCCCTAAGGAGGCAAGGATATACAATGGAGAAAAGACAGTCTCTTCAATAAGTGGTGCTGGGAAAAGTGGACAGCCACATGTAAAAGAATGAAATTAGAACACTCCCTAACACCATACACAAAAAAAACTCAAAATGGATTTAAGACCTAAATATAGGACCACACATTATAAAACTCTTAGAGGAAAATATGGGAAGAACACTCTTTGACATAAATCACAACAAGATCTTTTTTGATCCACCCCTAGTGTAATGGAAATAAAAACAAACATAAACAAATGAGAACATTTGTATTTGTTGTGAAACATTTCTTTCCTTTTAGTCATAACATAGAATGAATCATGTTCATACCATGAAAAACTTCCTTTTTAAGCTTCCGAAAACAGCATTCAAATAAAATAGGACACTACTTGAATAGTCCAAGCCCTCCAAATCACTCATATCTAATATTATGAGATAACTGGAGCAGAATCATCACTGTGTATACAGAAGGGGAAGTCCATATACCTTTTATATCTCTGGGTTCCCTCAATAGCACCTAGTGAAAGGTCTGGCAAAAAATAAGAGCTCAATTAACACTGACTGAAATAGCATAGCTATAATAAATATTTAATTATTACCATTCATTAGTGCCAGTAACTGGTCTTTTACGAAAAAAGAGGTTAATATAAAGAGTAAGTTCTGAAACTGAGTTATTTGTAGTGAGGTGGATGGACCTAGAGCCTGTCATACAGAGTGAAGTAAGTCAGAAAGAGAAACCCCTTTTTAATACTGAAAATATTCCCAGAATCCCACATGACAGTAGTTGTCATGTTCAATGTCACTAACTGAATAACTATATAATAATAATAATTTTGAAAAATTCAATAACACTTTTAAGTAATTGTGTATTTAAATTAAATGCACAATTTAAAAATTGTGTATTTAAACATTGTGTATTTAAAAAATTGTGTATTTAAAAAAAAACTATGTCAGTTTTTTTTTGTTTTTTTGCAAATAAAGACAGAGATCACCTGCAATGACTCAAAGCTCTTGATTCCTTAGGGAATCACTGCCCAAAGGTATAGCTTTGGCAAAGATAAAAGCAGCTACATAGCATAGGGATAACAGCTCGGTTCTTTGTGACCACCTAGAAGGGTGGAATAGGGAGGGTGGGAGGGAGGCGCAAGAGGGATGGGATATGGGGATATCCGTATACATATAGCTGATTCACTTTGTTATATAGCAGAAACTAACACAACATTGTAAAGCAATTATACTCCAATAAAAATGTTTTAGAAAATTAAATAAAAAACCAAACACACACACACACACAATAAATCAATTGACTACAATAAATATTTTTGAAGTACCACCTAGAGAAGTACCACTAGGTGGTACTTCAAATGAATTATTATAACAGGCTCAGATAAATAAAAGTTAAATACAGTCCCTACCTTCAAAAAGTTCAATATAGTGGGAAGCACTAACCAAAAAATATAAATCAATCTGTCTGTACAAAGAATGCTGTAATTATACAAGGAGGTAGTGAGGTGGCCATGAAAAGGTTTCTAGGGATGACATCTGAGCCGAGTCTTAAACTCTGGTTTTAGAGAAGATGGAATTCCAGGCTGAATAAAGTCCAAAGCAAATCCACAGAAGTGATAAATAGCATCATATGAATTTGGAGGCAAAGCTCTGGATTGGTATAAAACAATGTATAAAGCAAATAATTGTAGAATATAAGGCTAAAAGAGAAAGGAAGAGGCCTAATCATAATGGATCTTATGTGACTATGTTAAAGAGAGTGAATCTTATGCTGCAAATGATAGGGAACCATTAAAGGGCTTTAAGCTGAGGTGTGGCATCATAAGACTTCTGCTTCAGACAGAGCTTCCTGGTAGCTGTAGAGTAGATGTATTTGAAAGGGATAAGAATAGAGGTAAGGAAAATATTGTTGAATAAAATGACTGACTGAATGAATGAAGCTGTAATAGTTCAGACAAGAGATGGTGAGAGGCTGAACTATGTGGTAATAGAAGTAGAAAGGGAGGAACAGATTCAAGAAATATTTAGATCAAATCAGCAGGACCTAGTGACTGATTAAATGTAAAATATGAAGGAGGAGGAATAAAAGATAAATCCTGGTTTGAATAACTGGGTGTAAATGGTGCCTCTAAATGAGACTGAAAATACTGAATGAAGAGCTCTTTTGAGAGAAAAATGATGAGGTCAATTTTAGATATGCTGAAGTGCCTATGAGACAGAGATATCTAGCAAGAGTTGAATAATGGAGTGTGAAGCTAAAGTGAGAGAAATGTGAGCTAGACATATAGATTTTTGAGTCATCATTATATAGGTAACAGAAGATAAATTGTAAATTAGTTAACCCAAGGAGAGAGTGTGAAATCAGGAAAAATGTTGCATAACAGAATCCTGGGAATACCTACATTTAAATGGTGAAGAGGAGTCCAGGAAATGCATAGAGAAAATACAGTTAAATATGTACAAGGAGAGCCAATAAAAATGTTTGTTTAAGAGGGCTATGAAGTAGAAAGTTTCAAAGAGAAATCAACAGTGCAATCAACATTGTGAACTGTTGTGGCCTCTCCCGTTGCGGAGCACAGGCTCCGGACGTGCAGGCTCAGCGGCCATGGCTCATGGGCCCAGCCACTCCGCGGCATGTGGGATCTTTCCGGACCGGGGCACGAACCCGTGTCCCCTGAATTGGCAGGGGGGACCCCAACCCCCCCCCCACAAACCACTGCGCCACCACGGAAGCCCAAGACCCCTTTTTAATACTGAAAATATTCCCAGAATCCCACATGACAGTAGTTGTCATGTTCAATGTCACTAACTGAATAACTATATAATAATAATAATTTTGAAAAATTCAATAACACTTTTAAGTAATTGTGTATTTAAATTAAATGCACAATTTAAAAATTGTGTATTTAAACATTGTGTATTTAAAAAATTGTGTATTTAAAAAAAAACTATGTCAGTTTTTTTTTGTTTTTTTGCAAATAAAGACAGAGATCACCTGCAATGACTCAAAGCTCTTGATTCCTTAGGGAATCACTGCCCAAAGGTATAGCTTTGGCAAAGATAAAAGCAGCTACATAGCATAGGGATAACAGCTCGGTTCTTTGTGACCACCTAGAAGGGTGGAATAGGGAGGGTGGGAGGGAGGCGCAAGAGGGATGGGATATGGGGATATCCGTATACATATAGCTGATTCACTTTGTTATATAGCAGAAACTAACACAACATTGTAAAGCAATTATACTCCAATAAAAATGTTTTAGAAAATTAAATAAAAAACCAAACACACACACACACACAATAAATCAATTGACTACAATAAATATTTTTGAAGTACCACCTAGAGAAGTACCACTAGGTGGTACTTCAAATGAATTATTATAACAGGCTCAGATAAATAAAAGTTAAATAGAGTCACTACCTTCAAAAAGTTCAATATAGTGGGAAGCACTAACCAAAAAATATAAATCAATCTGTCTGTACAAAGAATGCTGTAATTATACAAGGAGGTAGTGAGGTGGCCATGAAAAGGTTTCTAGGGATGACATCTGAGCCGAGTCTTAAACTCTGGTTTTAGAGAAGATGGAATTCCAGGCTGAATAAAGTCCAAAGCAAATCCACAGAAGTGATAAATAGCATCATATGAATTTGGAGGCAAAGCTCTGGATTGGTATAAAACAATGTATAAAGCAAATAATTGTAGAATATAAGGCTAAAAGAGAAAGGAAGAGGCCTAATCATAATGGATCTTATGTGACTATGTTAAAGAGAGTGAATCTTATGCTGCAAATGATAGGGAACCATTAAAGGGCTTTAAGCTGAGGTGTGGCATCATAAGACTTCTGCTTCAGACAGAGCTTCCTGGTAGCTGTAGAGTAGATGTATTTGAAAGGGATAAGAATAGAGGTAAGGAAAATATTGTTGAATAAAATGACTGACTGAATGAATGAAGCTGTAATAGTTCAGACAAGAGATGGTGAGAGGCTGAACTATGTGGTAATAGAAGTAGAAAGGGAGGAACAGATTCAAGAAATATTTAGATCAAATCAGCAGGACCTAGTGACTGATTAAATGTAAAATATGAAGGAGGAGGAATAAAAGATAAATCCTGGTTTGAATAACTGGGTGTAAATGGTGCCTCTAAATGAGACTGAAAATACTGAATGAAGAGCTCTTTTGAGAGAAAAATGATGAGGTCAATTTTAGATATGCTGAAGTGCCTATGAGACAGAGATATCTAGCAAGAGTTGAATAATGGAGTGTGAAGCTAAAGTGAGAGAAATGTGAGCTAGACATATAGATTTTTGAGTCATCATTATATAGGTAACAGAAGATAAATTGTAAATTAGTTAACCCAAGGAGAGAGTGTGAAATCAGGAAAAATGTTGCATAACAGAATCCTGGGAATACCTACATTTAAATGGTGAAGAGGAGTCCAGGAAATGCATAGAGAAAATACAGTTAAATATGTACAAGGAGAGCCAATAAAAATGTTTGTTTAAGAGGGCTATGAAGTAGAAAGTTTCAAAGAGAAATCAACAGTGCAATCAACATTGTGAAATGAAGTTGTGTTATCTAGTAAAATAAGACGTTTAAAAAAATGTTCATCAGACTTGGAAGTTAGATAAATAACAACACTGATAAATAACAATAGCAATTTCTGTAGTGGAAGAGAAAATCAGAACACAGTGGGCCATAAATTCCTTTATTCATTCAACAGATATCTTATTGAGTGCCTTCTATTTGCCAAGAATAATGCTAAAGCATAGAGTGGTGAACAAAATAGACATGCGTTTCTCTCCTTATGGAGCTTTTACCATGTGAGTAGGTGTCTATTTCATCAATGCTGTGGACAGTGGAGAAGAATAATTTTAATGAGGAATTTTTAAAAATTAAGAAAATGACTTGTGACCATTTTCCTGGTTGGTGAGAAAAAATACATTATATTATATTCTCGATTATGAGGAAGATAGATTATGTATTTACACACACACACACACACGCACACACACACACACACTATGCCATGATCCTGAATTAGCTGAGCTCAAAGAAAACTTGCAAATAACCTGAATATTGTTTTTGCTTCCGCTCCTTTTCCCCCATTTTAACAAATGACAAGAGGAAAAGAAAGAGATTTAAAATAAAGTTGTACTGTACAAAACAAAGAAAGGACTACTTGGCTGCCAAGGATATTAAACAATGTAGAAAATAATCAAGATGAAAAACTATTGCCCACACAGTTTTGTTTTGTTGTTATACAAGATTACTGATCACATTGTAGATGAGATTGCTACTGAATTACCTAAACAATGGGCTAAATCAGAGTGCAGTTGATCCTTGAACAACACGGATTTGAACTGCTTGAGTCCACTTATACACGGATTTCTTTCAATAAATGTACTGGAAAATTTATTGGATATTTGCAACGATTTTTAAAAACTCTCAGATGAACCACATAGCCTAGAAATATCGAAAAAATAAGAAAAAGTTAGGTATATCATGAATGTATAAAATATATGTATATACTAGTTTATTTTATCATTTACTACCATAAAATATACACAAATCTATTATAAAAAGTTAAAATTTATCAAAACTTATGCACACACAGCTCATACATGATGCCATTTGCAGTCAAAAGAAATGTAAGCAAATGTAAAGGTGTAGTATTAAATCATAACTGCATAAATTAATTGTACTACATACTGTACTACTGTAATAATTTCATAGCCACCTGCTGTTGCTATTGAGGTGAGCTCAAGTGTTGCCAGTATCCACTTAAAAGGCAGTGTGACACTAATAATTTCCATGTGAGCAGCTCCTCTCTCCAGCAAATTGCATATTTCAGTAAAAAGTCATCTGTCTTGAGTCTCGAGTATTTTTCATCATGTTTAGTACAATATCGTAAACCTTGAATGACACCATGGAATCCATACAAAGTGCGGCTAGTGATGCTGGAAGTGCTCCCAAGAAGCAAAGCCTTGTAAATGACACACAAGAAAAAGTTGAATTCTTTATATATACCATAGATTGAGGTTTGCAGCTGTGGTTGCCTGCCATTTCAAGATAAATGAATCCAATGTAAGGACCACTGTAAAAAAAAAAAAACTAATGGAAACTTGTGAAGACTTCACTGCAGCTACACTGGCAGGCATAAAAACTTTGCACTTTTTGTGAAATACCTTTTTATGTCATATGGACAGTCCAGTCTTTATGTGGTTCAGGATTGCTATAAGAAATGCATAGCTATAGACTTTAACATGATTCAAGAAAAGCCAGGTCACTATATGGCAACTTAAAGCAAAAGGAAGGTGAAGGCGCTAAAGCTGGAGAATTAAATGCCAGCAAAGGATAGTTTGATAATTTTAGAAAGAGATTTGACTTAAAACTGTCAAGATAACGGAAAAGCAGCTTCTGCTAACCAAGACGCAGTAGATGAGTTCTCAGATGCCATTAAGAAAATAATTGAGGAGAAAGGATATTTGCCTGAACAGGTTTTTAATGCAGATGAAAGTGCCCTATTCTGGAAAAAAAATGCCACAAAGGACATTTATTAGTAAGGAAGAGAAGCAAGCACCAAGATACAAGGCAGGAAGGGATAGGCTAACTCTAATATTTTGTGCAAATGCAGTCCGGTTTATGATCAGAACTGCCCTTATCTATAAAGCTGCTAATCCCTGAGACTTGAATGGAAAAGATAAACACCAGCTGCAAGTCTTTTGGTTGTACAAGAAGGCCTGGACAATGAGAACCCTTTTTCTGGATTGGTTCCATTGATGCTTTGTCTTTGAAGTTAAGAAATACCTTGGCTGTAAGGGACTGCCTTTTAATGTTCTTCTTGATATTGAACAATGCCCCTAGTCACCCAGAACCCCACGAATTCAACACCAAAAGCATCAAAGTGGTCTACTTGCCCCCAAACACATCTCTAACAGCCTCTAAATCAGGGAGTCATAAGGACCTTTAAGGCTCATTACACATGGCACTCTATGGAATACTGTGTACAGATGTTGTGCATGGCTTCACAGAATTTGTGACAGAGCCAATCAAGGACATTTTGAAAGAGATTGTGGATATGGCAAACAAGACAGGGAGTGAAGAGTTTAAGATATGGATCTTGGAGAAATTCAAGAGCTGATAGACACCACACCAGAGGACTTAACAGAAGACAACTTGACGGAGACAAGTGCTTCAGAACCAGTGCCAGATGATGAGGAAGAATTCGTAGAAAAAGCAGTGCCGGGCTTCCCTGGTGCCCGGCTTCCCCCCCTGCCAATGCAGGGAACACGGGTTCGTGCCCCTGTCTGGGAAGATCCCACATGCCGCGGAGTGGCTAGGCCCGTGAGCCATGGACGCTGAGCCTGCGCGTCTGGAGCCTGTGTTCCACAACGGGAGAGGCCGCAACAGTGAGAGGCCCGAATACCGCAAAAAAAAATAATAAAAATAAGTAAGTGGTCTCTTACTATAGTCCTGACGTACATTTCTCTAAATGCTAATGAAGTAAGGACATAGCCAAAAAACAAAGTGATTTTGACAATCTGGCAAAAAGGTTCTGATTATTCAAGACTGCTTTTGACTTACTTTACAACATGGACCCTTCTATGATACAGGCACTGAAACTAAAGCAAACGGTGGAAGAAGGATTGGTACCAAATAGAAACATTTTTAGAGAAATGGAAAAATGTCAGACAGAAATTACGATGTATTTCCATAATTACACCACTAAATGTGCCTGCCTCTCCTGCCTCCCTTTCCACCTTCTCCACCTCTTTCCCTTCTGCCATCCCTGAGACAGCAAGACCAACCTTTCCTCTACCTCCTCCTCAGCCTACTCAACATGAAGACTATGAGAATGAAGACCTCTGTGATGATACACTTCCACTTAATAAATAGTAAATAATCATCATTTCATACAGGTAATAAATTTATCTGTTGTGTATGTGTGTCTGTGAAAATCTAATAACTGTATGGCAAGAACTGTATGAGATATCTTTGTGTCACCATCAACATCATCATTGCCTAAGCATTCATCATGTGGAACATCATGTGCATGATGTGTATTGAAGTAGATAGCCTATCATTACATAGGCATAAAGTGAGTGATATTTAATATAACATTAATAATGTGTTAGTTTCCTTACTGATTTTTAACTTAGCCTTAGGCTACAGTATGCCTCTCTCTCTCAATGGTAGAAACTGCATATCAGCCTATAATCATGGTTAAGTGGTTCTTAAAAAAAATGTAACAATGTTCCTAATACTGTATTATGAATATGTCTGTAATACTGTATGCCATAAAAACTTTATAATGATTCATTCCTTAGTGTACAGGCTAGGCTACTGTAAAGCAATTGTATTATTAGGCTAACCATAAATCAATCATATTGCTGCTTCTTCATTATCAATGCATGAACTGTTATACCTATAAATAAATATGAATTTGTTTCACATTATCTTTTCACTTTTGATGCCTTGTGTTAGTAATATGTAAAACATCTACAGTGTTTTCTATCATATAAGACAACATTGATGTGGGTACTAACAAACAGATGATTCATCTTGTAAATAGACAACTTAAACTTTGGTATTGATAAATACATACAGTACTGTAAATGTATTTTCTTTACGATTTTCTTAATATTTTCTTTCCTCTAACTTACTTTAAGAATACGGTATATAATACATATAACATACAAAATATGTGTTAATTGGCTGTTTATATTATAGGTAAGTCTTCCGGTCAACAGTAGACTATTAGTAATTAAGTTTGGGGGAGTCAAAAGTTATATGCAGATTTTCAACTGCACGGGGGTTTGGAATCTCTAACCCCCACACTGTTCAGAGGTCTACTGTGTCTTTAAGATCGCTTCAAGTTTGGAGACTGAGTATTCTTTCTCCTTTTATTCTGAATGCCATGTATTACCATAATGTGTAACTTGAAATGGTGCTGTTCAACTAAATAAAGCAGGCCCCACAGCAGCTACATACATGAGCTGATTCCTACAAAAACGACTTTCCAAAGCTGCATTAGATTATACCAAGAGTTAGAAAATACTTAACTTATACTTACAAAATACTTATTGATTCATTTGACTTTTTAGTCTTACATGACATCAGTAATTTTAGATCTAATTTCTCTGGTTACGAGATGAACCAAACTATGTAGTTATGATTATTATCCTGCCCAATTTTTATGTGCTCAGACCTCAATATGAAGTTCCATCAGCATTTATTGACCAGTTAGTCCATATAATTCTAGCAAATGTTAAGGCATTATTTCATGTTTCATACTTGTTTTCTTGCCTCCTCAATTTGGAAATGTTCTTTCCTGAGCCTATCTAGAAAACCAAGCCTCAGGTTCAGCATATCATATGCATTTATATCCCTATAACTTTTGGACTTTTTCACCAAGAACCTGGGTTTTCCATTGTTCTTTCTAAATGTAAGACTTTCCATATTTTCCAATCATATTTTTGTTTTTCAGCCTGGGCACTTCTAACTTGTAGTCCAGTTTAATTCCTATCCTGCTCTTTATGGGTAAATTTGAATAAAAGCTGTAGCTACTTCTGAATACTTCTTTGTTTTCCTATTGATACCCTATTTTTGTTGTTGTTATTCTAGTACCAAGTGGATTCTCTGATATCAATTTGATATTTTAAAATCTTTTGATCTCTCTAGACATTATCAATTTTTACCACTATTCTTTGCCACTTTGAAAATATTGTTAGGTGCCTGTACTTGCCACAAAATGTGAATAAAATACTCCTCTCATTACTTTGTTTTTAAGGGAAATCTTATTTTAGCAGGTGTATTCTTCAAATCCTTGTTATCCTCAACCTTTCACTGTCATTCTTTATACGAAATCCATAGTAAATGATAATTATAGCCAACAAAAATACAGTTATAGAAGCTTACATTTAGCCTGGGAATCCCTTTTTAGCTATTATTATCAGCTGTTATAGTCATGCTTGTAAAAGAGTATATTGTACTATCAAGCAGAATAATTTTCCTTAATCAGAAAATGCAGAATATCAGAAAATTAGCATATACCTCAATGACCATTTGACCTTGAACAATTTTTTATATGTCAAAATTAAATTACTGGTTGGGGAAATGTCAGTGTGATGCAACAATAGCAAGTATATCAGAAAGCCAGAAAGCACGAAAACATGACAGACCAAATGTGTATCAGAGCACTAGACATACTTTGGCATTTAAATAGATAGTCTAGAAAATTCTACTGACTTTTAAAATCCACAGTAATCTATGTCCATGCCACTCTCTCACTTTGTCACAGCTTACCTTTCCCCCTCCCCATATCCTCAAGTCCATTCTCTAGTAGGTCTGTGTCTTTATTCCCGTCTAGGTTCTTCATGATATTTTTTCCTCTTAGATTCCATATATATGTGTTAGCATACGGTATTTGTCTTTCTCTTTCTGACTTACTTCACTCTGTATGACAGACTCTAGGTCCATCCACCTCACTACAAATACCAAACGTAAAATACATAGCTAGTGGGAAGCAGCCACATAGCACAGGGAGATCAGCTCCGTGCTTTGTAACCACCTAGAGGGGTGGGATAGGGAGGGTGGGAGGGAGGGATATGCAAGAGGGAAGAGATATGGGAACATATGTATATGTATAACTGATTCACTTTGTTATAAAGCAGACACTAACACACCATGGTAAAGCAATTATACTCCAATAAAGATGTTAAAAAAAATCCACAGTAATCAAAAGAAAAGCAGGTTAAAAGAGCTTATATTTTTCTTGGGTATGCTTTTAGCCTTGTTTACTTTGTGATTCCAAATTTCAAGGCCAAGAAGGATAAAGGGTATTAGGAATTCGTTCATTCATTCTCTATCTCCTGTATTTTTTGTACTTTTATACTGGATTTGCTTAACAGGTGTTTCATGATTGTGCATAAGACATTTTGACTACTATGCATAACACATTTAACAACATTGGAAAATACTGAATGGGTTTTAAAATAATCAAAACATTTTGTAAATCAAAAGAACCTCTAGATATATTTGAGAATCCTTCTGGAACCATTTTTCTTAAGGTATTATTAATCTCTATACTATGTCAAATGAACTAAGGGATATAAAATCAGGATTCTACCCAGAATTGAACTGTTAATGTGAGATAAATATTAAAATTCACAGTAAAGAGTATCATGTTACATTATTATGAGCAATACAAATAATTACTGAATTGTGATGACTTCTCATCAGCTATCTGGGTTAAAAAATATGATATATTTTAGGCTCTGGAATTACTAAACTGATACAAATTCAAATTCAAGCTCTGCCATTTAATAGCTATGGAACCATGAGTAAATTAGTTAAATTCTTAAAGTCTTTCATCTTTCATTTATAAACTGTATATAATTTCTATCCACATCAATGCTATGAAACTTAAGATGAAAGAATGTACTATGTAAAGTGCCCAGCATGGTACTTAAAACATCATAGAGTCTTCGATAAACATTGAAATCAGCATGATATAGCAGATAAAGATTATGATAGTCTCAGAATCCTAACACACCAGTGCTTAAATGTGTATCTATAATTTATAAACTACATTATGATGAATAAGTTACTTAATATTTGTACCTTAGTTTTCTTATCTGTGAAATGGGGGTAATAATACACTTCATATGTCTATTTGATGATTAAACGAGAAAATACACAGTGAGCATTCAGACATCCATTCTCTTAACCTTTCCTAAAAATCAAATGGAATATATATCTATATCTTTTAGAAAAATGCATAGGTGGTATGCCACTATAAAAATATTTAGCTCTTGTGTCTTCTATGAGACAAAGGATAACTGAGAAAGTCCTTATTCAAAAAAAATGAAATAATAAACTGTAGATAAAAATACTATGTTTTACCTTTTTTGGAAAGTATTACTACTTTAAGTGCATTATAATGAACGGGCAAAATCCTAAAGTTAATTTATACAGTAAACAATATAAGATCTATGTTAAAGCCGAAATGCTAGAAAAATAAAACATTTGTACTATTTTCTCAATAAGAACACTTTTTCCATTATTAAGGTTGTGGAATAAATTCCATACAGAAGACACACACACACACTCTCTCTCTCTCTCACTCTCACCCACCACTAGAGAAACTTATTTAGCTTTATAAATAATGAAAGTCACAATACTTTCAACTTTTCTTAAAATCTCATGGGAAACTATCAAACAGCAAAAATGAGACTTATGAATTAATCAGTGAACTAAGTGTTAACATTTGCTATGACACAACATATTGCTATGACAAAACAAAATATAGTGATAAGAACAATTACTGCTGTTAAAATTATTCTACTACTGCTGCTGCTCAACAATAAAATATTAACTTTTTATTGAACATTAGCTGTGTTTCTTGTGGTCTGCTAAATACTGCAAAGTATATTATCTCATTTAATCTTTACAACAGATGTATGAAGAAAATAAAACTATCTTAATTTTATAGATGAGGAAATTAACCTTCCAGAAGTCAAAGGTGGCAGAGTCATGATATAAAAAACAAGCCTTACTCTAGAAACTCTGGAGTGATACCTACATACCAGAAAGAAATTTTGAGGAATTTTTGTTTGATAGAGTAAATGAGGCCAGGCTGAAGGAAGGCACTAAAGATTTCCTGATAAAGATAAGTAGCATCCAATCGAAGAACATGGTATATTTCTCCATCTGTTTATGTGGGTCATATGGTAGTTCTATTTTTAGATTTTTAAGGAACCTCCATACTGTTCTCCCTAGTGGCTGTACCAATTTACATTCCCACCAACAGTGCAAAAGGGTTCTCTTTTCTCCACACCCTCTCCAGCATTTATTGTTTGTAGATTTTTTGATGATGGCCATTCTGACTGGTGTGAGGTGATACCTCATTGTAGTTTTGATTTGCATTTCTCTAATAATTAGTGATGTTGAGCATCTTTTCATGTGCCTCTTGGCCATCTGTATGTCTTCTTTGGTGAAATGTCTATTTAGGTCTTCTGCCCATTTTTTGATTGGGTTGTTTGTTTTGATGATATTAAGCTACATGGGCTGTTTGTAGATTAATCCTTTGTCCGTTGCTTCATTTGCAAATATTTCCTCCTGTTCTGAGGGTTGCCTTTTCGTCTTGTTTATGGTTTCCTTTGCTGTGCAAAAGCTTTTAAGTTTAATTAGGTCCCATTTGTTTATTTTTGTTCTTATTTCCATTACTCTAGGAAGTGGGTCAAAAAAGATTGTGCTGTGGTTTATGTCAAAGAGTGTTTCTCCAATGTTTTCCTCTAAGAGTTTTATAGTGTCTGGTCTTACATTTAGGTCTTTAATCCATTTGGAGTTTACTTTTGTGTATGGTGTTAGGTAGTGTTCTAATTTCATTCTTTTACATGTAGCTATCCAGTTTTCCCAGCACCACTTATTGAAGGGACTGTCTTTTCCCCATTGTATGTTCTTGCTGCCTTAAGAAAACTAGAAATAGAATTACCGTATAACCCAGCAATCCCACTGCTGGGCATATACCATGAGAAAAGCATAATTCAAAAGGAAACATGTACCCCAATGTTCATTGCAGCACTATTTACAATAGCCAGGACATGGAAACAACCTAAATGTCCAATGATGGATGAATGGATAAAGAAGATGTGGTACATATATACAATGGAATATTACTCAGTCATAAAAAAGGAACGAAATTGGGCCAATTTTAGAGATGTGGATGGACCTAGAGTCTGTCATACAGAGTGAAGTAAGCCAGAAAGAGAAAAACAAATAACATATATTAACACATATATGTGGAATCTAGAAAAATGGTACAGATAAACCTATTTGTAGGGCAGGAATAGAGACATAGGCATAGAGAAGAGACATGTGGACACACTGGGGGAAGGAGAGGGTGGGACGAATTGGGAGATTAGGTTTGACATGAATATACTACCATATGTGAAATAGACAGCTAATGGGAACTTGCTGTATAGCACACGGAACACAGCTCGGTGCTCTGTGATGACCTAGATGGGTGGGATGTGGGGGTGGGAGGGAGGTCCAAGAGGGAGGGAATATAGGTTTACATGTAGCTGATTCACTTCATTGTACAGCAGAAACTAACACAACATTGTAAAGCAATTTTACTCCAAGAAAGAAAGAAAGAAAGAAAGGGAGAAAGAAAGAGAAAGAAACAAACTCTGGCTATCATGCTCCATTTTGTGTTAAGGATGTTAATGTAATAAGAAACTTTGGTTTTATATTCAAGGCCTTCTAAGTTCATGCCAGAAGTTAGGAATGCACAGCATTATGAATTCAATAATTATGTATTAAAATGTCATAGTATTTTAAGATATTCAATTAACAAAGTACCTATTGTAAGCTTGTCAAGAACAGAAAAGCAATGCTAAAGCTGGTTAAAATAAATATGATCCAGCAATCTCACTGCTGGGCATATATCCAGAGAAAACCATAATTTGAAAAGATACATGCACCCCAATGTTCACTGCAGCACTGTATACAATAGCCAAGACATGAAGCAACCTGAATGTCCATTGACAGAGGAATGGATAAAGAAGACGTAGTACATATATACAATGGAATGTTACTCAGCCATTAAAAAGAATGAAATAATGCCATTTGCAGCAACATGGATGGACCTAAGAGAAATAAGTCAGAGAAAGACAAATAGCATATGATATCACTTATATGTGGAATCTAAAAAAATGATACCAATGAACTTATTTACAAAGCAGAAACAGATTCACAGACTCTGAAAACAAACTTATGGTTACCAAAGGAGAAACGCAGTGTCTGGGAGGGATAAATCAGGAGTTTGGGATTAACATACACACACTACTATATATAAGATAGATAACCAACAAGCACTTACTGTATAGCACAGGGGACTCTAATACTCTGTAATACCTATATGGGAAAATAATCTGGAAAAGAATGAATACATTTGTACATGTATAGTTGAATCACTATGCTGTACACCTGAAAGTAACACAACATTGTAAATCAACTATACTCCAATAAAATTTTTTTAAAAGTTAAACAAGAATCTTAAAGACCCATGTTTTCCTTCACATTGCCAATGGTTTAATACTTTTTAACACCTCCAAAATTCCTGATCATAATTACCTGGCTTTTATTAAATAACAGCTGAAGCAAAATGAAAATCTTACTGCATAACTAAACTGGTTCACATAGCAATATATGTTTATCCATATGTTACCCATCTTGAGACAGGTTTGGAATTTTCATTCAATCTTACCTTTTTGTATTTACCTTTACCTAGAAATGCTGTCATTCTTTTTTCTGACAATGAAGATAATATATGAGGGTACTGACACTGATTAACTGCATATTAAGGATTGTCTAAGGCATTTGGCTGATTCATGTTTTACTTCATAATCCCATAACAAATGCTGTGGGAATTTCCTGAATGAAAGGAAGAGAAAAGGAGCTCTTGGACCAAAAATAGCTGTATTATTATTTTTAGTCTTTTAAGGTAGAGGTTCTAAGAAGGACAGGCTCAGTTGACAAAGAGCTAGTTAGATGTAGAAAACTGGCACAAGAGAGCTAAAGTGAGGGAATCAAGAAGGCCAAGGGCAAAACTCTTGGAATGCTGAAAGTCCACTACTAGGAAGGGAGTAGAAGAGAACAAAAATGCTTACTTTAAAAATATGATTGACCTTTTTGACTGCTGTAGACACATGCTCAAAGGTGTATTTATACTATATGACACTGAAATATTTAAAACATCTGACACAAGTCAGCTTACTTACATGGTCACATAACATTATAAATTTAAATCTTTTTGGATAATTTGTATTTAATTCCACGACAAAGACATACTGAATAAAATGATCTTCAAAAAATTTTTTTTATCCTGAGAAGACAAAATATAAAATGAAGAAATAACTCCACAGATGTACTAAAGATTCAGAGAAACTATACGTCATCAATTGGCCAGGAGATAATTAAAAAGCATACAGAAGACTCATTTCCCATTGAAAGCACTACAAACACAGTAAGAATACACACAGAATCAACTGTATATTGATTCTGTATGTATTCTTACTGTATTCTGTATGTATTCGAAAGCACAACAAAGTAAGAATACATATAGTTGATTCTCATTATTTGCAGTAATTATGTTACATAAAGTCACCACAAACACTTAATTAGCAAATAATGAACCATTATTCCTAGGGAAAATAAAGGATTAGATTTCTGCAAGCCTCTGGTCACAACATTTTGTTCAACCAATTAATACATAACCTTGTTTGCATGTTTTTCTGTCTTACCAAACCTTTATATATGTATGTGTATATATATACACATACATATATTGTTGATTAATTAGTATTGACTCACAGCCAGCAGCACCATAACTCTTGCCTGAATGAAGTTTATTTAACAAATGTATTCTCTCTATAACGTATATCAGTTTTCTTGTGCTTAGAAACACTAGACGACACTTTAGCACTACACTTGGGGGCATTTTAAACAACAAAATCTCAAAAAAAATGTGGCACTAAATAGATGATGAAAAGAACACTTGAGAGCTGAAATAAGGCCTTATTTGACCTCATCCGGAAACCTGCATTTCAGGCAAATCAAACTTTTCACTGTTTTATTCATGTCAGCAATGTATGAAAACAAACAAACAAACAAAACACTGCAAGCATTGATTTGAGGTTGCAAATAGATTTTAATGAGTAGGCGAATCTTCAAATATGGAATCCATTGAATAAGGAAGATCTACTATACCTGGAAGTCATCACTCTATTTCACTAAGGACATGTGGGGTCATATGCTATACCTAAACCTGGGATCTCAGGATAGTAGCAGGTTTATGAAAAAAATTCTGGCTTAGGACCTATACCCAGTTAATTAGTCCACATAAGTAATGCCTAGTGTCATATTTAAGGCCTTCTACAGAGGGCACACACTATAAATACAGCCACTTACCAATAACTTCATCAATTAAAAAATAGCAGACAAGACTGAGTTTTTTTCATTTTTCAATTATTACAGAAATCAACACTGTAATTAAAAGTAGATAGGGCTTCCCTGGTGCCGCAGTGGTTGAGAGTCAGCCTGCCGATGCAGGGGGCACGGGTTTGTTCCCCGGTCCAGGAAGATCCCACAGGCCGCAGAGCAGCTGGGACCGTGAGCCATGGCCGCTGAGCCTGCGCGTTCGGAGCCTGTGCTCCGCAACGGAAGAGGCCACAACAGTGAGAGGCCCGCGTACCGAAAAAAAAAAAAAAAAAAAAAAAAAGGAAGATAACTTGATTTTGTAAAACGAAATAAATTTTTGATTATATATAGCATGCCCTGACAACAACTCATTGTACTTATGTCAGAGCCAAGGGAAAAGAATAGGAGAACCAAACTATTTCTTTTTTGCTCATTCATTTAGCTAATACCATTCAGTTATATACCATGCCATAAGATTTTATTTTCAAATTATATTATTCTATAAAAACTATATATGAAGACCCACACGGTTAAAATATAAGGCAATCTATTCCAGCCAGGAAATGGATTTCTTAAACTTAGATAGACCACATATTCTCCTTAAAGAAAAGGAAACAAAGGCAGCATATCTGAGACCCATTTTGCTAGAGAGAACTGAAATTCAGTATTCTTAGTCATTTCTATGAAACTCTGTTGTAGAAAACACTTTCTTTCATTACTTTGCTTATGCCATTAGTTTTCTCCTTCACTTTTAGGAGCACAATAACATATTATTTTTTTCCCTTTTTGGAAACAAACTTTTAATTTTTTTATAAGAAAAGGGGTTATGTAACATAATATCATGGTGAGTGGAAGGGGAGTTAGGTAAAAAGAAAAAAAAAAGTTCAGTTGTTCATTCCTTTGTAACATCCAAGTAAAAAAATATGTATAAAAATATAAAATACAACTACGGGCTCTTTAATAACAAGCACCCATTCCAAATATACGTTCAATCTAAAATTTGGAACTTGCCCTTTTTGCTGTTTGGGTAGTTCTTTTTTTTCCATTAAGCCCTGTATAGTTGTCTCATTCACTTCTATTAACTGAAAAAAAAGTCATTCATATATTGTTATATAATTCTATGTATAGCATCCCTGTCCTTTTCCCTAAACCTACTGCCACACAGCTTGTCCAAAACAACAGGCTATTTTTGAGACAGTGCTTGTAATAAAAACTTTGGTTGTGCAAATGGTTTTGCTTTTTTTTTATTTTTATTTTTCTCTTAAACCCTTACTTATCTTCTCTCTCATTTGTGAAGGAAATGAACTTTGTGTTAAGTGCAATACCACTCCCACTTCCCATTTCCACATACTACCCTCTTTCAATGCTCCACTCCTATCCTACTCCTAGGGAGATACCAAGGTGTAATTTCCCACCCAGGCCTGCCCTATCTGGACACCATTACATCTTCCAGACCTTTTTCCTTTCTGTACTGAAACTTACCTGTGCTCTATCGCCTCTAGATTTTGAAGCACTTAGCCCTTAATAAACTAATTTATGCTAAATAGTTGCTGGCTATAATGTGTTATTCTCTTTAGGGAATATTAAAACAGGATTACATAAGAATCACTGATATTGAAAATTTCTGGTGTATGAGTGGATGGTGATAAGATTTACTTTAACAACAACCTTCTAATCATACTATGTCTCATATAGGCAATATGTTATAGGAAAAAGTAAAAGGACTAGATTAGAAGGGAGGATATGTATATTTTAATATTGATTCTAATATTGTGTGTGGGACTTGACAGTCACCTCACCACTTTGCACCTTAGTTTTCTCCTCTGTAAAATGAAAGGGTTGGACTAGATCACTACAAGCCTTAGAATCTCTAACTTTATATAATTCTATTCTACATCTACAGAAGGTTAGCTATACCAAAGACACTGCATAAAACTACTTTGCTTAATTTGGAGCTATTAAAATTTTCAAAATTTTTTCAATATGTAGGATTATCAATGGTTCTTCTAATGTACATATCTTTGTCTCAAATAACCAGAGAAGTTGAGCTACTGCTCTGTAACCTCTCTGAACACAAACTATCAAATGTCACACACTGTTCTCCCATGTCATGAGCAAACAACAATCTGCAATCTTCCTAGGTAACTTCCAAAGACCAAGAAATTGTGTTGAACTTTATTCTGTACTTAAAGGAAAACAATCATGATTTACTAAAACCTGTTTTCTAGTTCTAGTTTATACCAAATCTAAAATTAATTTTGTTAACACCAACATTCTGCTTTAAATCACATACAGTTAACCAGTCTGAACAGGAACCAATGCTATCAATTTCTAAAATGAATGATTCAAACAATCAAAATATTCTCCAAATATACCTGAACGAAAATGGTATTTCTTTTGGTTCAGATGCCTAAATTGGGTTCACCTTCACTCTTCTATTAGAATTGTGTGGTAGTTGATATCCCATCTAATAAGATGGTATTAGTTTAAAATTTATTCAAGAGAACAAATGAAAAGAATACACCTTTCAATACTAACAACCTCAGTTTTATTCACAACTTGCAAATTGTCTCATTATTCACATGCCATTGAGTTCTTTAGTAATAATGAGACCTTACTGTGGCATCATTGTTTTTGTGTTATATTAAGTGCAAAGTGATAAAAATGTTGATGTAACTATACATAATACAGTAAAATATCTAATGATTTATGTTTGTTTATGTGTAAAATAGTGCAATGATGCCATAAATGTCAACTGATAAACAAGGGACAACTGATTTCTCAGGCTCACTCATCTGGTTCTGAAACCTGTAAAACTATTTTAATATCATACAGCTCTGAACTATACTTTAAAGATTGCCATCTTTAACCTCTACTACTTAGGACAGAGTTAACTGGGGAAGTGGTACTAAGATATTATCCTTGATATGCTTCTTTGATTGGTAGTGTTTTCAGTCAGTGAATATATGCCATGGAATAAACAAGAAATACAGTACTTAATTATATAAAAACTAGAGTTTTATAGTGTCCCAGTTAGGATTTAAGGTGGAGTTATTGACTAAACCAGCACAGGCATACCCCTGAAGTGGAAATAGGTATTAATCCTTACCCCTGTATCTTCAATATTGTCATTCTACCAATCTGGAATTACTTTCCTTTTCCCCTTGGCCTATCCTAATCTTTTAAGTTTAATGTCTTCCATAAAACCTTGAGCATTCTAATCAACACTGATCTCTTCTACACCAGTGCTGCAAAGTTAACACTTAATGTTATCTAATTGTTTAATATAGGCTGGATTGATTCCTACAACTGAGTTGTAACTTCCTTGAGGACAGGATTCATGTCTTACATTTCTTTTTCATACAGAGTGTGGGGAAATAGAAGGTATCAATAAATGTGTGATAACTGATTAATTAGATTCAACAAAGATATCCCCTATTATGCCATTAGTACAAAGACATTATGGGGAGAACCTATCTACAAAGAAAAATTCTCCAAAAGTAATTAAAACCATGGGCCTGGGCTTCCCTGGTGGCGCAGTGGTTGAGAGTCCGCCTGCTGATGCAGGAGACACGGGTTTGTGCCCCGGTCCAGGAAGATCCCACATGCCACAGAGCCACTGGGCCCGTGAGCCATGGCCACTGAGCCTGCGCATCCAGAGCCTGTACTCCACAATGGCAGAGGCCACAGCAGTGAGAGGCCCACGTACCGCAAAAAAAAAAACAAAAAAAAAACATAAGTCTGCTTCATGAAGAAAAGGAAACTGTTGGTTGCAATAAAATTGGTGTGTTCTCTCTGGTAACTGACTATACTGCTGAACTGAATGAATAAGGATTTTTAGAACTCTAATGGAAAACTGATGAATTTATAAAAGTGATAACAAAAGATCAAGATAAAAAAAATTAATTACATACGACTGAGTGAACTGATGAGGATGATTATAATTTTTGTGACTTTCTGTTTGAATAGTAAAAAAAATTGGTGTGCTCTCTGTGAAGTTTCTGATCGCAACTTTTCCTATGATTACAAGCTTGAAGATAGTTCTTTGTCTATTCCATTTTATAGAGGGCCAGTATTTAAAAGTTCTTACTATATTTCTTTCTATCACTAAAATGCTTCATATATAGTTAAAAAATAATAATAAAACAGGACTTGCTTGCTGTAACACTTAATAACATGGTATTTTGACATGGTCTTCTTTTTAGCAATTCATAATGAAAATTGTCTTGTATTGTCGGGGAGGACACACTTCTCTTGAAAGGTATCCTAACCAGAAGGGCACTTTACTTTTTCTAATTAATTTATTTATTTATTTATTTATTTTTGGCTGTGTTGGTCTTCATTGTTGTGTGGGGGCTTTCTCTAGTTGCCGTAGCAGTGGCTACTCTATGTTGTGGTGCATGGGCTTCTCATTGTGGTGACTTCCATTGTTGTGGAGCACAGGCTCCAGGCACGTGGGCTTCAGTAGTTGTGGTACACGGGCTCAGTAGTTGTGGCTCGTGGGCTCTAGAGCACAGGCTCAGTAATTGTGGCACAAGGGCTTAGTTGCTTCATGGCATGTGGGACCTTCCCAGACCAGGGCTCAAACCCGTGTCACCTGCATTGGCAGGCAGATTCTTAACCACGTGCCACCCAGGAAATCCTAGAAGGGCACTTGATTATATGATATTTAATAACTGCAAAATTGCAAGATCATCAGTCAATTAAGCTGTAATTACATCATTCATAAAATCAGGAACAATCTTGCTAGCACCACAATTGATAATTTTTTTTATCACTATCAGCCCAAAGACACCTAAGGTTCATAAGAGAGTATTTTCCACTGCTAACTCTGTGGGATATTGATTCAAGCTCAGTTTCTGACTGGTATCAAAAGTATCTAATATGTTAAGATCTAAAGAATCTGATATTTGTATTAAACAGGGAGTTCTCAACTTTAGATATACTATTCACTTAAGGAGGAACATGATTTTAACAGACATTTTTGGCTATTGAAAATAGCGTAAGAGTTTCTCTTTTCTTTTCAGCCATTAATCTGTTCTAAATTTCTTACTCCTCAAACATTTGCATATCTCGTTCAATAAAAGATATGTAGGGTAATCGGGCACCACTGAGAAACTGTGAGGGTGTGGAAGTGGCTGACATGTGGTGGCTTGAGGACCAGAAGACGAGGGCCAAAAAGAGCCTGAAACTGCTTCTGACAGAGGAACCAAGATGGCGGAGTAGAAGGACATGCTCTCACTCCCTCTTGTGAGAACACCAGAATCACAACTAGCTGCTGGACATTCATCGACAGGAAGACACTGGAACCCACCAAAAAAGATACCCCACATCCAAAGACAAAGGAGAAGCCACAGTAGGAGGGGTGCAATCACAGTAAAATCAAATCCCTTAACTGCTGGGTGTGTGACTCACAGACTGGAGAACACCAATACCACAGAAGTCCACCCACTGGAGTGAAGGTTCTGAGCCCCACGTCAGGCTTCCCAACCTGGGGGTCCAACAATGGGAGGAGGAATTCCTAGAGAAACAGACTTTGAAGCCTAGTGGGAGTTGATTGCAGGACTTCTACAGGACTGGGGGAAACAGAGACTCTACTCCTTGAGGGCACACACAAAGTAGTGTGTGCACTGGAACACAGGGGAAGGAGCAGTGACCCCAGGGGGGATTAAACCAGACCTACCTGCTAGTGTTGGAGGATCTCCTGCAGAGGCGGGGGGTGGCTGTGGCTTACCGTGGGGAAAAAGACACTGGCATCAGAAGTCCTGGGAAGTTCTCCTTGGCGTGAGCCCTCCCAGAGTCTGTCATTATCCCCACCAAAGAGCCTAGGTAGGCTCCAGTGTCGGGTTGCCTCAGGCCAAAATGGACAGATCATCCAAAATGAAAATAAATAAGGAACAGAAGCTTTAAATGACACAATAGACCAGATAGATTTAATTGACATTTATAGGACATTCCATCCAGGAACAGCAGATTACATTTTCTTCTCAAATGCACATGGAACTTTCTCCAGGATAGATCACATCTTTGGTCACAAATCAAGCCTCAGTAAATTTAAGAAAATTGAAATCATATCAAGCATCTTTTCTGACCACAACGCTATGAGATTAGAAATGAATTACAGGGAAAAAAACGTAAAAAGTACAAACACGTGGAGGCTAACCAATACGTTACTAAACAACCAAGAGATCACTGAGGAAATCAAAGAGGAAATCAAAAAATACCTAGAGACAAATGACAATGAAAACACGATGATCCAAATCCTATAGGATGCAGCAAAAGAAGTTCTAAGAGGGAAGTTTATAGCTATACAAGCCTACCTCAAGAAACAAGAAATATCTCAAGTAAAAAATCTAACCTTACAGCTAAATGGACTAGAGGAAGAAGAACAAACAAAACCCAAATTTAGCAGAAGGAAAGAAATCATAAAGATAAGAGCAGGAATAAATGAAACAGAAACAAAGAAAACAATAGCAAAGATCAGTAAAACTAAAAGCTGGTTCTTTGAGAAGATAAACAAAATTGATAAACCATTAGCCAGACTCATCAAGAAAAAGACAGAGAGGACTCAAATCAATAAAATTAGAAATGAAAAAGGAGAAGTTACAACAGACACTGCAGAAATACAAAGCATCCTAAGAGACTACTGCAAGCAACTCTATGCCAATAAAATGGACAACCTGGAAGAAATGGACAAATTCTTAGAAAGATATAACCTTCCAAGGCTGAACCAGGAAGAAGTAAAAAATATGAACAGACTAATCACAAGTAATGAAATTGAAACTGTGATTAAAAATCTTCCAACAAACAAAAGTCCAGGACCAGAAGGCTTCAAAGGTGAATTCTATCAAACATTTAGAGAAGAGCTAACACCCATACTTCTCAAACTCTTCCAAAAAATTGCAGAGCAAGGAACACTCCCAAACTCATTCTACGAGGCCACCATCACCCTGATACCAAAACAAGACAACGATACTACAAAAAAAGGAAATTACAGACCAATAATATTGATGAATATAGATGCAAAAATCCTCAACAAAATACTAGCAAAAACAGAATCCAACAACATATTAAAAGGATCATACACCATGATCAAGTGGGATTTATCCCAGGGATGCAAGGATTCTTTAATATATGCAAATCAATCAATTTGATACACCATATTAAAAAAATTGAAGAATAAAAACCATATGACCATCTCAATAGATGCAGGAAAAGCTTTTGACAAAATTCAACACCCATTTATGATAAAAACTCTCCAGAAAGTGGGCATAGAGGGAACCTACCTCAACATAATAAAGGCC
>NW_020172504.1:608777-610333 GCF_003031525.2 Neophocaena asiaeorientalis asiaeorientalis
CCTATAGGATGCAGCAAAAGAAGTTCTAAGAGGGAAGTTTATAGCTATACAAGCCTACCTCAAGAAACAAGAAATATCTCAAGTAAAAAATCTAACCTTACAGCTAAATGGACTAGAGGAAGAAGAACAAACAAAACCCAAATTTAGCAGAAGGAAAGAAATCATAAAGATAAGAGCAGGAATAAATGAAACAGAAACAAAGAAAACAATAGCAAAGATCAGTAAAACTAAAAGCTGGTTCTTTGAGAAGATAAACAAAATTGATAAACCATTAGCCAGACTCATCAAGAAAAAGACAGAGAGGACTCAAATCAATAAAATTAGAAATGAAAAAGGAGAAGTTACAACAGACACTGCAGAAATACAAAGCATCCTAAGAGACTACTGCAAGCAACTCTATGCCAATAAAATGGACAACCTGGAAGAAATGGACAAATTCTTAGAAAGATATAACCTTCCAAGGCTGAACCAGGAAGAAGTAAAAAATATGAACAGACTAATCACAAGTAATGAAATTGAAACTGTGATTAAAAATCTTCCAACAAACAAAAGTCCAGGACCAGAAGGCTTCAAAGGTGAATTCTATCAAACATTTAGAGAAGAGCTAACACCCATACTTCTCAAACTCTTCCAAAAAATTGCAGAGCAAGGAACACTCCCAAACTCATTCTACGAGGCCACCATCACCCTGATACCAAAACAAGACAACGATACTACAAAAAAAGGAAATTACAGACCAATAATATTGATGAATATAGATGCAAAAATCCTCAACAAAATACTAGCAAAAACAGAATCCAACAACATATTAAAAGGATCATACACCATGATCAAGTGGGATTTATCCCAGGGATGCAAGGATTCTTTAATATATGCAAATCAATCAATTTGATACACCATATTAAAAAAATTGAAGAATAAAAACCATATGACCATCTCAATAGATGCAGGAAAAGCTTTTGACAAAATTCAACACCCATTTATGATAAAAACTCTCCAGAAAGTGGGCATAGAGGGAACCTACCTCAACATAATAAAGGCCATATACGACAAACCCACAGCAAACATCATTCTCAATGGTGAAAAACTGAAAGCATTTCCTCTAAGATCAGGAACAAGACGAGGATGTCCACTCTCACCACTATTATTCAAGATAGCCTTGGAAGTCCTAGCCATGCCAATCAGAGAAGAAAAAGAAATAAAAAGAATACAAATTGGAAAAGAAGTAAAACTGTTACTGTTTGCAGATGACATGATACTATACATAGAGAATACTAAAAATGCCACCAGAAAACTACTAGAGTTAATCAATGCATTTGGTAAAGTTGCAGGATACAAAATTAATACACAGAAATCTCTTGCATTCCTATACACTAATGATGAAAAATCTGAAAGAGAAATTAAGGAAACACTCCCATTTACCATTGAAGCAAAAAGAATAAAATACCTAGGAATAAACCTAGCTAGGGAGACAAAAGACCTGTATGCAGAAAACTATAAGACACTGATGAAAGAAATTAAAGATGATACCAACAGATGGAGAGATATAACATGTT
>NW_020172504.1:610450-619242 GCF_003031525.2 Neophocaena asiaeorientalis asiaeorientalis
CAAGCAACTCTATGCCAATAAAATGGACAACCTGGAAGAAATGGACAAATTCTTAGAAAGATATAACCTTCCAAGGCTGAACCAGGAAGAAGTAAAAAATATGAACAGACTAATCACAAGTAATGAAATTGAAACTGTGATTAAAAATCTTCCAACAAACAAAAGTCCAGGACCAGAAGGCTTCAAAGGTGAATTCTATCAAACATTTAGAGAAGAGCTAACACCCATACTTCTCAAACTCTTCCAAAAAATTGCAGAGCAAGGAACACTCCCAAACTCATTCTACGAGGCCACCATCACCCTGATACCAAAACAAGACAACGATACTACAAAAAAAGGAAATTACAGACCAATAATATTGATGAATATAGATGCAAAAATCCTCAACAAAATACTAGCAAAAACAGAATCCAACAACATATTAAAAGGATCATACACCATGATCAAGTGGGATTTATCCCAGGGATGCAAGGATTCTTTAATATATGCAAATCAATCAATTTGATACACCATATTAAAAAAATTGAAGAATAAAAACCATATGACCATCTCAATAGATGCAGGAAAAGCTTTTGACAAAATTCAACACCCATTTATGATAAAAACTCTCCAGAAAGTGGGCATAGAGGGAACCTACCTCAACATAATAAAGGCCATATACGACAAACCCACAGCAAACATCATTCTCAATGGTGAAAAACTGAAAGCATTTCCTCTAAGATCAGGAACAAGACGAGGATGTCCACTCTCACCACTATTATTCAAGATAGCCTTGGAAGTCCTAGCCATGCCAATCAGAGAAGAAAAAGAAATAAAAAGAATACAAATTGGAAAAGAAGTAAAACTGTTACTGTTTGCAGATGACATGATACTATACATAGAGAATACTAAAAATGCCACCAGAAAACTACTAGAGTTAATCAATGCATTTGGTAAAGTTGCAGGATACAAAATTAATGCACAGAAGTCTCTTGCACTCCTATACACTAATGATGAAAAATCTGAAAGAGAAATTAAGGAAACACTCCCATTTACCATTGAAGCAAAAAGAATAAAATACCTAGGAATAAACCTAGCTAGGGAGACAAAAGACCTGTATGCAGAAAACTATAAGACACTGATGAAAGAAATTAAAGATGATACCAAGAGATAGAGAGATATACCATGTTCTTGGATTGGAATAATCAATACTGTGAAAATGACTATACTACCCAAGCAATGTACAGATTCAATGCAATTCCTATCAAATTACCAATCACATTTTTTACGGAACTAGGACAAATAATTTTAAAATTTGTATGGAGACACAAAAGACACCGAATAGCCAAAGCAGTCTTGAGGGAAATAAACTGAGCTGGAGGAATCAGACTCCCTGACTTCAGACTACACTACAAAGCTACAGTAATCATGCCAATATGGTACTGGCACAAAAACAGAAACATATATCAATAGAACAAGGTAGAAAGCCCAGAGATAAACCCACGCATCTATCATCAACTAATGTATGCTAAAGGAGGCAAAGATATACAATGGAGAAAAGAAAGTCTCTTCAATAAGTGGTGCTGGGAAAACTGGACAGCTACATGTAAAAGAATGAAATTAGAACACTCCCTAACACCATACACAAAAATAAACTCAAAATGGATTTGAGTCCTAAATGTAAGGCCAGACACTATAAAACTCTTAGAGGAAAACATAGGAAGAGCACTCTTTGACATAAATCACAGCAAGATCTTTTTTGATCCACCTCCTAGTGTACTGGAAATAAAAACAAAAATAAACAAATGGGACATAATGAAACTTGAAAGCTTTTGCACAGCAAAGGAAACCATAAACAAGACGAAAAGACAACCATCAGAGTGGGAGAAATATTTGCAAAAAAATCAACAGACAAAGTATTAATCTCCAAAATATATAAACAGCTCATGCAGCTCAATATTAAAGAAACAAACAACCCAGTCCAAAAACGGGCAGAAGCCCTAAATAGACATTTCTCCAAAGAAGATATACAGATGGACAAGAAGCACATGAAAAGCTGCTCAATATCACTAATTATTAGAGAAATGCAAGTCAAAACTACAATGAGGTATCACCTCACACCAGTTAGAATGGGCATCATCATAAAATCTACAAACAACAAATGCTGGAGAGGGTGTAGAGAAAAGGGAACCCTCTTGCACTGTTGGTGGGAATGTAAATTGATACAGCCACTATGGAGCACAGTATAGAGGTTCCTTAAAAAACTAAAAATATAATTACCATATGACCCAGCAACCCCACTACTGGGCATATACCCAGAGAAAACCATAATTCAAAAAGATACATGCCCCCCACTGTTCATTGCAGCACTATTTACAATAGCCAGGTTATGGAAACAACCTAAATGCCCATCGACAGACAAATGGATAAAGAAGTTGTGGTACATATATTCAATGGAATATTACTCAGTCATAAAGAGGAATGAAATTGAGTCATTTTTTGAGATATGGATGGATCTAGAGACTGTCATACAGAGTGAAGTAAGTCAGAAAGAGAAAAACAAATATCATATATTAACCCATGTATGTGGAACCTAGAAAAATGGTACAGACGATCCGGTTTGCAGGGCAGAAGTTGAGACACAGATATAGAGAACAAACTTATGGACACCAAGCGGGGAAAACCACAGGGGGTGGGGTGGGGATGGTGGTGTGCTGAATTGGGCGATTGGGACTGACATGTATACACTGATATGTATAAAATTGATGACTAATAAGAACCTGCTGTCTAAAAAGTAATAATAAAGAAAGAAAGAAAGAAAATGTAACTGGATATGAAGACAGCTCTCTGAATGAAACGAATAATTCTATTTTTAAAAGTAATAATAAAACTTCATCAACATTAAAAGTGTACTAAGTTTCAAATATATGCAAGTAAATCAGTTGGTTCCAGGGGTCAAAATCATATAAGGAATAAAATAACCTGGTCCTAAAGAAGATTATAAATTAATAGACGAGGTAAGGCATACATAAAAGGAGATAATAACAATTTATGTAAGTAACCAAAGTTGTTTACCAGTGTGATTACCACAGTGATTGTATCACTCTGAACATTTGATACCAAATTTTTAAGGGGCATCTTTTTAGAAGTTGCTGGGCTTCTAGGACACTTATACACTCATGCACCTGTCATAAGACTATTAACTAAATCTTCATCTTAACTGCAATGCATCCTATGAATTCCAGTAGACCTCTTTGGATCTAAAGTATAGAAATCTAGGATGAGCTTGAGTTTCCTTGGTCAAGCATAAATTTTAAATTATCCAAAAGAGTTGTACTGAGGATGAATATGAGAATTAGTAAAAAAAAAAAAAAACAAAAAAGCAAAATTAGAGAAAGGTTAATAACAAAGGAGAGAGGAACACTAATAGAGTAATACAACTTTAAACAAACAAACAAAAGAAATGTAAAAGAATAATATATTGGAGCATAGGCTTGTCAAATGTATATCTATAATCTTTTTCCTTTTATCCAAAGCTGAACAACTATTTATGCAAATCATACTTTATTTATTAATATAATTATCAAAGGGAATTTTCAAGATGATCCTTTCTACCCTGTTCATAAGTGCACCTTAAATGATGGGTTATCTGAAGGCTGAAATAAAGAATGAAAGGCATAATTCACACCAAACTGATAAATGGTCTTTATCAAGTTATATAACCCCTCTTTTTCCCTCTAATTTATAAATTTGTGTCTCCTTAAACTTTATCTCTTACCTCCAAATAGTGAACTTCAGTTAGATAGATGTGAAATATTGGATGATTTCTTTTTGACAAAGAATTAAATCTGAAAAACAGAAATAGAAGGTTATTACTTTTTCTGTCTGGATAATTGCCTAGTTCTGATTAAGCTTCAGCTTAGGACCTGACTTAAAAATAAATTCTTATTTTTCGTTACATTCTTATCAGAATTTGTCTTTTAACTGGTTGCCTCTTTTATTCTAGTTTTATCATGGATCAAGTGATACATAAGTATATTTCCCTCTATATCTTCACATGCCTTACCCAATACCCATTTTAGGAAAGTACTATATACATGGAAGTGTTAAGTTTTAGTATATCTCAGCTACAACTGACTAACAATTGTCTATAAAACCGTGAGGTTCAGAGAGGATGGAAGTATATGACAAACCTTCTAGACCAGAGCTATGCAAATCAAATAGGCACTTAACCTGATATATTTATCCTTTGTAGAATTTTGCCTGATACATTCATCTTGTCCTGTAGATAGTCTTTCCTTCTAACTGAATAAGAGCATAATAAAAGCCATTCTAGATCAGACTCAGAGTCCATCCAGCTCAGTATTCTGCTACTGATAATGTCAGCTGTGTAGTGCTGAGCACACAGGAGGCAATCTATTTCATTGAATTGTTCTTGAAATAAGCAGGCATGTCTGGCTTCTAAGGCACCAGTTCCCAAATAAAAGCCAGCTCTTCCACAAAATGCATGCAAATTTAACTCCTTTTTGAATCTTCATTTCTCAGTACATAAAACCTTTTAACATATAAAATAGTACTTCTTTTATTTTAAAATAGTTATTTCTATCCTATGTCCCAGTAATTCCACTTCCAGTATATACCTTAGAGAACTCTTGCAAATGTGTACAGTGAGACACAGTGAGTCACAGCAGCATTGCCTATAAGTGAAAGAAAAATGAAAGCAGTCTATTAATGTCCATCAAGAGGGGAATAGATAAATAAAATGTGGCATATTAATATGATGGGTTATTATATATACAAATGTAGATACATCAACACAGATAGATCTCAAAAACAATCCTGAGTAAAAAGTATGGAACCTGGGGGCTTCCCTGGTGGCGCAGTGGTTGAGAGTCTGCCTGCCGATGTAGGGGTCACGGGTTCGTGCCCCGGTCCGGGAAGATCCCACATGCCGCGGAGCGGCTGGGCCCGGGAGCCATGGCCGCTGAGCCTGCGCGTCCGGAGCCTGTGCTCCACAACGGGAGAGGCCACAACAGTGAGAGGCCCGTGTACCGCAAAAAAAAAAAAAGTACGGAACCTGGACATATACTATATGTAATATTTATGTAAATTTAAAAAACATATACAAAATATTGTATATTATACATGAATGTATATTTATGCATGTAAAAGGATACACAATACCTCATAAAATAGTTGTCTTCAAGAGGGAGTATAAAGTATAAGATTAGTAAGTGTGGTAAAGGGAGAATTCAACTTCATCCATATTGTTTATTTTATTTTAAAAAGGACTTGAAAGAATTGTGACAAAATCTTGACTGCTGTACATTCTTGGAGGAGGTGGAAACACAGGTGTTTACTATATTATTCTTTATATTTTTTAATTTAAAAAATTTCTCATAAAAATAAAATTTCTAAAACTATAAAAAGAATCATTTAATATTAGAAGCATGTTTACTGTTATTTAACTTATTAAAAATAAAAAACAATGACTATTTCCTTCTAACATTGAGTTGGATGAGTCATAGAAAGATCACCTCTTCTTAGTTGCTCAAGATTCTAGAAGCAAATTCATATTTACTCTACCCATACACTCTATGATTGTACACACTGACTCAATCAACATTTACCCATTGTTTCTATACAGAAGAATATTAAAAAGTATATTCTGATCAAAGCCCCTCTGGCACTTGTAACTGTCTTTCTCTAGCCCTTCTCTTGACATTAATTCTTTCTCAAGGAATGGTTAACATAAATGCCTAAATTTTTCCAAGCACCAAAGGCATGCTTTTAAATCAATCAGTATGGTTTTCTCTTTTGTTTCAGATACTTTCCTTGATGATGTTTACTCTTTGTTGAGGGGAGGGGGTTGTTTTGTTTTGTTTTTGTTTTCTGGTTTTTGTTTGTTTTTTGGCTAGAGAGGACATTACTTAGTTACTATGTCTAACTGTCTGAGAGCCTCTATTCTAACTATCCCAACATTCAAGATAATCTCACAATAAACCTAGGAAATAAATACTATTATCCCTGTTTTTGCAACTGAGGAAATTGACACATAAAGAGGTTAAATAACTTGTCCAAGATAAGCAGCTATTCAGTATAAGATCCAGAAAGTCAAACCCAGCTCTGAATGATTCCAAATGCCTTGCTCTTGCCGCTGCCTCCAAAGTGAAAAATTTTGCAATGATTTAAAAATCCTTTCCTGGGTATAAATTTTACTAATTATAGTAAAATGGTTTGAAACTTAGAGATGTTATGTTGCTTTGATCTTGCTATGGTTATTCCTGAAAAAGAGTAAGCTTAAAGATGTTTTTGTTGCTGTCATTGTGTGTCTATCAGTTTAATATAAAGGCAGTGCTAGATCATTCTAGAGCTAGAGCAGTGGTTCTTAACTGGAGGTGATTTTTATCCTCTAGAGGATATTTGGCAATCTCTGGAGACATTTTTGGTTGTCACAGGTTGAGGGGCAGGGGCTTACTGGTATCTAAGGGGTAGAGGCCAGGGATACTACTAAACATCCTACAACATGTAGGACAGCCCCTAAAACCAAATAATTGACCAGACCAAAATGTTTATAGCGCTGGTTGAGAAACCTTGATCTAGAGGTAAGAACAGTGGACCACACTATAGCTGATTTTGAAGAAAATAAAATTCAAAAATCAAAGAATATAAGTACTAAAATATAGAGGACTTGAAAAATGTACAAAGCATGCTAACTCTGTTTTAAACAATCACTAGATAAATTTCTAAAACCAGGGGAAGGACTTTGACAGAATTTTGACTTGTGATTCCAAAATTGATCTGGGATGAAAAGTAGTAAGAAAGTAATACTAAATAAAATTAGTATCTGGAGCTAAGTGTATAGGTTCTGTGGCCAGTAAAATGGGGTACAGGAGTAGAGGATAGTCTTTTAAGAGAGCTAGTATTTTTTTGTTTGCTTTTTACCTTGCATTCACCTGCTCTTCTGATAAAAGTCTCTTATTTTCGCTTTCTCTTCTTTTAAGAGTTTTTTTCAAACAGCTCCTGGATGGTAAAATAATAGAGATAAGGAAAAGCTTTATTAAAAATGAATTTCTAAGCTTTTCTTCTAAAATCAGGAACAAGACAAGGAGGCCCACTCTCTCCCCTTCTAGTTAACATAGTACTGGAAGTCCTAGTCATAGCAATCAGAAAAAAAAAAGAAATGAAAGGCATCCAAAATGGAAGGGAATAAGTAAAACTGTCACTATTTGCAGATGACATAATACTATATATAGAAAACCCTAAAATCTCCACCAAGAAACTACTAGAACTAATAAGTGAATTCAGTAAAGTTGCAAGATACAAGATTATTATACAGAAATCTGTTGCTTTTGTATACACTAATAATGAACTATCAGAAAGAGGAAGCAGGAAAACAATCCCATTTAAAATTGCATCAAAAAAAAAAAAAAAAACCTAGGAATAAACTTAACCAAGGAGGTGAAAGACCTACACTCTAAACACTATAAGACATTGAAGGAACTTGAAGATGATACAAAGAAATGGAAAGATATCCTGTGTTCATGGACTGGAAGAATTATTATTATTAAAAGGTCCATACTACCCAAAGCAATTTACAGATTTAAGGCAAGTCCTTTCAAAATACCCATGACATTTTTTTACAGAATTAGAACAGATAATCCTAAAATTCATATAGAACCACAAAGGACCCTGAATAGCCAAAGCAATCTTGAGAAAAAAGCACAAAACTGGAAGTATTACGCCCCTGAATTCATTCTATACAACAAATCTACAGTAGTCAAAACAGCATGGTACTGGCACAAAAGCAAACACATAGATCAGTGGAACAAAATAGACAGCCCAGAAATAAACCCAGGCACTTTTGGTCAATTATTTACAACAAAGGAGGCAAGAATATACAATGGAGAAAAGACAGTCTCTTCAATAAGTGGTGATGGGAGAAGTGGACAGCTATATGTAAAACAATGAAATTAGAAAATTTTCTCAAACCATATAAAAATAAACTCAAAATGGATTTAAGACCTAAATGTAAGACCAGAAACCATAAAATTCCTAGAAGAAAACATAGGCAGTACACTCTTTGACATAATTCTTGGGAATATTTTTTTTGATCTGTCACCTAAGGAAAGGGACACAAAAGCAAAAATAAACAAATGGGACCTAATTAAACTTAAAAGCTATTGCACAGCAAAGGAAACCATCAAGAAAATGAAATGACAGCTTACTGAATGGGAGAAAATATTTGCAATTGATATGTCTGATAAAGGATTTATATCCAAAATATATAAACAGCTCATACAACTCAACATCAAAAAATAATTAAAAATAGGCAGAAGAACTAAATAGACATTTTCCCCAAAAAACTCATACAGATGTCCAATAGGCACAAGAAAAGATATTCAACAACTCTAATCACCAGGGAAATGCAAATCAAAAAAAACCCAATGAAATATCACCTCACACCTGTCAGAATGACTGTCATCAAAAAGACAACAAATAACAAACGTTTGAGAGGATGTGGAGAAAAGAGAACATTAGTACACTGTTGATGGGAATGTACATTGCTTATAGCCACTATGGAAAACAGTATGGACGCTCCTCAAACAACTAAAAATAGAACTACCATATGATCCAGCAATTCCACTCCAGAGTAAATATTTGAAGAAAAGGAAAACAGTAATTCAAAAAGGTATATGTACACCAATGTTCACAGCAGCATTATTTACAATAGCCATGATATGGAAGCAACCTAAGTGTCCATCAACAAATGGATGAAGAAGATATATATATATGTATATATATATATATAT
>NW_020172504.1:619307-804812 GCF_003031525.2 Neophocaena asiaeorientalis asiaeorientalis
TGTATAGAACAGGGAATATAACCAATATTTTATAGTAACAAGACAAGTAACATCTTGTCTCCTTTTGCTCATCTCTCACTTCCTAATTATAAAATGGATAATTTTTCAGGTCACCTATGGCAGCCACTCAAACCAATTCCTCTTGTCTTTAAACTTCTATTCCCACCTCGTCTTCTATTTGCCTCGGCTAAAAGAGCTTTACCTCGTCTATAGCTCTAATCTCTTTCACCTGCCACTTAAAGAGTGCTAGACCATGAAATTTTGAAAATCAAATAAAACACAGGAGAACAATGAAACCAGCAAGGTGTTCTTTGTCTGCCTAAGAAAATAGTTTTTCCATTATGAACAGGAGAGACCCTCGTGTATACCTTGCTAGGATTTCCAAGAAACTGAATACTCTGCTTATAGAAATTAGAAAGACTGCCAGCCAGCTGGAATAATTCTTCATTTTACTCTTATGCTAAATGGGTACTTGAGCTATAGAAAGCAAGGAGAAGTGGTCTTATTCATGATTCTTCCTTGCCAATCTGCTACGTACATTCAAAAGTACTGGATTAGGAATCAAAGGGTCCTGAATTGAATACAGACTCCATTTGCTCAAAATTTGCTTAGGCTGGGGCTTCCCTGGTGGCGCAGTGGTTGGGGGTCCGCCTGCTGATGCGGGAGACGCGGGTTCGCGCCCCAGTCCGGGGAAATCCCGCGTGCTACAGAGTGGCTGAGCCTGCGTGTCTGGAACCAGTGCTCCGCGGCGGGAAAGGCCGCAGCGGTGAGAGGCCCGCGTACAGAAAAACCAAACAAACAAACAATTGCTTAGGTAAATCATATAATCTCTCTGAGCTTTGTTTTTCTTTTTTTTTTAATTGGTAAAAAGGATAATAATACCTGCCAGTTTGCCTCAGGTTACTTTAAGTATCAAACGAAATGATGTATAAGAAGCACTTTGTAAACCATGAAGTTCCATCCAAATTGAGTTATTTTAGGCAGAATAATAAGATTTATATTTCTCTATATTAGAATTTTCATTTCCAGTACACAAACAGACGCAAAATATAGACTTCTGAGCCCTGCTACAAACTTATTCTATCAGAATCTATAGAGGTGAGGCCCAACCATCTGTATTTTTAACAAGAACACTAAAGTTTGAGAGGTACTATATAATGCACCATTCTCTTTTCTGATGTATTCCTTTCTTTCTACTTCAAGGAAAGTTTAACTGTTATGTACCATTTAATTTTCTAATCATCTTGAAATTGTTTGCTAAAATATAACAAAAACGTTGTGTTGTCACAAAACAACCTAAATTAAATTTTAAAAATTAAGTAATTTAGATTTTAACTGCAATTGTTTTATGAATGTTTTTAACTTTAAAAAGGAAAGCTTGTTCTTTGTAATACAATGGATTGCAAAATATTTAGAGAACTAAGAATGAAGAATCATGAAAATAACTCAATTTCCTGGGAGAATTATAATTACCACATTAGCTTTATTCATGCTGAAGTTTAACACATTCAATAGCTGCTGAGTTAAGACACTATATTGGTTCTTTACATCTCAATTATCCCAGTAAAAATTCAAGGTCTCTTAAAACACACCTAAGTTTCAATAGGTGAATTTTACCATATCTGAGTTTATCAATATGTGACTTATTTTGTTTCAGTTAAACCTTCTTATTTAGAGTTAACTAAGTCCACAAAGAACAGTTTGGGAGGTCCTATACCTATCATCTTTATCACTATAGCCCTGTTCTAAGAGTGAAAGAAGAAAAAGGTAGTTGCCTATCTAGGTTAGACAGGGTAGGTGGTATTACTAAATCTGGTAGAGTGGAAGAAACAAAGCCAATATCTAAGATAACTCAAAACAACAGGAAATATGACTAAATGCAATGAACAATGAATGAATAATTGTGCCTAGGGTGAGAGAGTAAAATTATATTTTAAAGACTACATCTGGCTTTAAAAACACTAAACTTAATCATCACTATGATAAACTAAACATTTCCATATTTCATACTAACATGTTTAGGAGACTAAAATAAGTTATTGATCTTAGTGTTTAATCAGAGTATGTGTTTATATAACACCAATATATTCTTAGAGGCTATATTAATGTGGAAACAACCCAAATAACCACCATCAGGAGAATAGATGAATAAATTATGATATATTCATACAGTAGAATACCCTATTTCAGTGAAAATGAATGAACTATGGTTATATGTAGCAACACAAATAAGGAACATTATGATGAGTTACAAAAGCAAGTCAAAGAAGAAAGAAAAAGTTATGATTTCATTTACACAAAGTTCAAAAACATGCAACACTAAAGAACATATTGTTTAGGGATGCAAATACTATTGGTAAAAGTATTTAAAAAACAGAGAAAATATATATAAATTTGAGACAGTAGTTGCCTCGAAAGAGGGAAGGAAAGGAATGTGATTAGGAAAGGAGTACATAAGGGAATTTATAGGGAATGGTAATTTTCTTTTCTCATAATGGGTGATAAGTCACAGGAGGTTGTTGTATTGCTTTTGTTTATTCTGTACTCATGTTTTACAAATATTGTTTTATAGGCATTCAATGTTTAATAAAAACAATTAAAATTTGATGTATTTCCTTTCTCTGTAATATATTTGCTCTGCCATAAAACAAGTTTATGATTTTAACAGATTTCAATTCTTTGCTTTCAACAGCAGCAGTTACAACTGAATATGCATATACATTCAATAGTTCTATTACTGTGCCTAAGATCAAAAGAATTATTAAATCTAACTTTAAGAAATAAGATGTCCAAGGAATAGGGCAATTTTTGGAGTAAAAATTAGTTTAGAACTCATAAAAATAAAAACAACTTCTTAATCTTCTAAGTGGTTAGTAAATCAAAGATATAGGCTATGTATTTTTTTTTTTTTTACTTTAGATGGACAGCAATAACAAATCCCTAACTGGACAAATCTCTTCAGATTTTAACTTTACTAAAAACCTGATCCCAACCTAAGAAGTTCTACAATTTGCAAAAACACTTTAAAAACACTTTTTAAAAAAGGCTTATTCTTTTAAAAAAGAATATAACTATAATACATAAAACTTGGAAATGCTTACGCTTTAGTGGATTGTTCTATCAACATGTGGATTTATTGAAAGAGCTGTGTTAACACATATTAAAAACCTAGGGACGAACTTGTTAAAACATTCTTTTTTACCTTTTTACCAAAAAAAGAATTCTCAAACTGTGAAATACAGTTAGTTGTTTACCTAGTATGGAAAGTGATGAAACAATAATGAAATCTGTCAACTTTTGTCTGTCTCCATAAAAGTAAATCTTGCATCCCAAATATATACATATGGAGAGATATAAATAAAAATCTTTATACAGTTTTATCTATGGATGTGGTTTACAGATTGTTCTTCCCCAGAACTATACTCAAAAAGGTTTTTCCAGCATTAAGGGTTTTATAATTCGATAAGTCTGAAGCCTACCAATAGTCAACACAAAAGAGTAAAACACTAGCTTTTTGAACCATTTTAGTTTTCAACAGGAAATGATCCTAAAGGTAAAAAGAGGCTTAGCCAATTATTTACTCATTCTTTTACCCACATATTTAAATATTAACGATAAGAAAAATTTAAACGCCAAGCTTATAAAATTCCTCCATAAGGGTATAATTATTCTAGCTATTTTTCCCCCCAAAGTAGTATCTCTGAGCTCTTTCTTGGAATGTCTAAGAGTTTTGAATTGAAATGCAGCGACACCAACGCCAAAGATCCCCTTCCTTCCCATAAATCTAGAGATTCAGCGTCTAATTAATTACCTTTGGATATATTAATAACTCACATATAAATGCTAACCGCTATTTAGCATTTTTATTAACGTCCCGTCCATTAAAGACTTAGTAGTAATTTTCATATTTTACACCATCTATTATAAAATAATAATAAACTATTTATTACGAATATATATTTCACGGCAACTTCACCTCTTAAACCTAGGCTTAACTTTTTTCGTCCTCCCCATCTAACCAAAAACTTTAGGATCATATCCTTTTTAACACTTTAATTGAACCTCACAACTCAAAACTACCAACCCCGCTAATCCCTTATTTCATACGATTATAACTTTTTTTAAAGTACTTTAAAAGCCCTATACCTTTTTCCTTCATCCGTAAGACAAGCTCTGAGAACAAAAGTGAGGGGTCAAGGATAGTGTGAAATCTGAGGGAAGAGGTGGGGCAGAAGGTTAAAGAGAGTTTGGAGTAGGACAAAAGAAAGAACTAGAAAAGTAAGCTGGGTGACGAAAACCGTTAGGCGCTGGTTAGGCTTGGGTGCAGCTAAGGACACGAAGGGGAGGGGCTTAACCTCTTGCGCTCTAACCCCCAACGCACGGAAGCGACTGCCACACACCCTATCCGCCTCTCAGAGCAGCAGCCATTTTGGCTTTGCCCCAGCCCCGCCCCTCGGACGCGGACGGCTCCATCCCCCCACGCGCACCCCACCCCCGCCTTCTTCGCGCAGAAACAGGAAGTGGGATTGCGGACCTAGGAGCCAGGCCGGCAGCAGCTCAGGACTAGAGTCGCGCTCTGAGCGCACTGCAGTCAAATCCTTGCCGCTGCCCCTGCCTGTCGCCTCCCAAGAAAAGTCGTGGGACCATGTCGAATATGGAGAGTATCCTTTCCTTTCTTAAAAGCTGCTGCTAGGGCTTAAAGAGGTGGGAGAGAGGAGGGCCTGGAGCCCTGGAAGGTGCCTGGTGGTGACCTTTTAGGTCTAGTTGAGGAGGGATGAGGGTTCTGACTCCGATTGGTAGGCTTTGGCAGCTTATTTTGTTTTGTTTGTTGTTGTTTTCCTGGTAGCCACAAGCATCCTGAATCAGGGGACGTGGGGCTGCTTTGAGAAGATTACTGAACACGAACCCTCCCTTGTTGAAGGCTACTGTCACCTGTTCTTTCAGGGAATTTATCCACTTCTGAAAAATCGAAGGAGAGTGGTGTGGAAGCAGGCGACAGTTTGCCAGAGGTTTGGGGCAGAGGTATAGGTTTTGAATGGGTAACGAGGGCAAATAGTTTTTGTGGAACTTCTTCCTTTTTCTGGATGGAGGTGACTGGTAATGAGTTCTTAATACCAGCCCTCCGAACTAAGTTGATTGCTTGCTTGTTAATAATCTGATTTAGCACGTGAGGAAACTCATAGTTTCCTAAAGCCACAAAAATCCATCAGTTGCACCTGTGTTACCACTTAAGTAATGTGTTCAAGGTTAGGAACCAAACTGTGTGAAGCTCTGAATTGAAGAAGGATGAGGTGGTTTTTTGCAAGTGAAATACCATCACAGGATTTTCATGTCTTTGTCCTTCTTCCAGAAATTGGCATTACAGAAATAGAGTAGTTTGATATCTTGCTATTGAATGAAACTTGGCAAAATAACAAAATTGGGTCATAGAAATTCTCTGATAGCTCATATTGAAACTATTTTCATTCATTAATTTGTAAGTCTGAAATATAGAAAGACATTTGGTGAGAGGATTAAATTATGTAAACTGTACTGAGAATATTGGTAACATATTTGGTGCTGAACTGGCCAAGATAAACCAAGAATAAAATGTGAACCTTTGTGGAGGTGCAGAAATAGGTCATTTCATGAACAGAGTAGATGACTAAAAGGCCCAGTTTAAAGGATATAATTTATAGAAGTGTAGTTGTGTTAGATGATTTTTATTAAAGCACCATCATAAAAGAGCACTGGATTATGAGTCAGAAGATCAATTTCCAATCCCGGTTCTGCCTTTTAAGAAACATGTGAGTTAGAACAACTCATATAGCCTCTGTTATGCAATGTTTACTCATCTGTAAACATACTAACTGACCTGTCAGCCTTATAAAGCTCTTGTGAAGGTAAAATGAAATGTAAGGGATTACTAAATTACGAAGTTTTGAACATGTTAAGTATTAAGAAGTGGAGTACAATTTGCTATCTTTTTTGCCAGATCTTTTGGAAGGGTTTGAGGTAATAGCTCTAAAACTGCTTTTATTTCCTACTTTAATAATGCAAATTACTTTTGCTCACCTAAAAACCTACTCTATGTGATTTCCAATAATAAGATAGTTACTAATTTTCTTTCACTGAAAAGTATGTATGCCTGACTATAATTAAAATTAATGGTACTATTATCAGTAGTTTAATACATAACAAAAATGAACTATAACTACTCTTAAGTCCATCAAAGGAAGTGAGGACTTCATTCATACCGTCTGGCAGTGGTTAGTTCTCTTGGTCCTCTTTTTAGAATCCAGACCTTTTCCTTTGAGTATAGAGGAAGAAAATGACATATGGACTCAGACCTGTCTTTCATAAATAAATAACTTGAACTGAAACTTGAGTAACATTTATTTGTCACCTATTTGAAATGCAGAAATCTCATTGTTACAGTATGTAAGAAGAATAAATGTGCTAACACAATTGAATTAGCATAGTAATTGTGACTTCTGTCCTTGGGCAGATAGATACACTGAAGTTATGTTGGATTAGATCCAATATCATTTTAAACAACTGATGGAATAGCCAAATTTATTTATTTTTAAAAATTTTTATTACAGTATGTTTGCTTTTACAATATCATGTTAGTTTATGCTGTATGGCAATGTGCCTTTTCCTGGGGAAAATATTTGTCGCTGACATCTCTTTCTCTAGGGGATTCTAACCTGAAAAAGGTTGAGAAGCAACGAAGTAGATAATAGGTACTGTAGACATAAGAGTAAAGAAAGGGATGTTGTGAACTGGACTGGTATCATTGTCTCCTTTTGTAGTCACCTAGACAGATGAGACTGTGTTATAGGCAAAAATTGCCAGCTACCTTAAAAATGCTCTCCATTGTGAATGGCTTTACATCCTAAAGCAGAATTACAGATCAGAGTCCCTGAGGCTTTGCTAGTGTTGACAAATGTATTGTGATATTTTAACCAAGATATTAATAATAGTTCAAATTTTGTTTTTTAAATATCACCTGACAGTAGTCTTACAATGTATGTCCTGGCTTGCTAGTAGAATGTTGTCTTACAAGAAGTATTTTATGTAAGGAATGCTTATCGTTCATCATTTGATGCTATTTGAGGATCACTTCTGAGCAATTCACTATGAAAGTTAAAATACAAAAAGAGAAATAAGAGTTGAGCTGGCTTTGAATTCCTTCTTGTTCTTCTATTCACAGTTAATTACCCATCTCTAGGCTTCAGTTTTCACATCTGTACAATGAGGGAAGTTGACAAGCGATCTCTAAGGTTTCTTTCAATTCTGAAGATCTCCCTGAGTTTCTGTGTTCCCAAACTCTACCTCCCAGACATACACAAGGGATGATGAAGATGCTGGGAGCTGAAAAAGAGGAAAGTTGGGTATATAATGCCACTTTTTCTCATCAAATGTATGAATAACCATCTATGGTATGGCACCACTGCTTTATTCTGGAGCAGGCAGGTGCTAGTAGAACATTCTTATTCCTTCCTCTTACCTCCTTTGTTTTCAACCTTTACTTCTATGTAAAGGATTGTAAAATCCTACTGTTGGCACTTGGAATCAAATAGCTTTCTGCCCTACTATGTTGGGATAACTTACTTTCCCTTGGTGTTGCTCCACCCACTTCAGAGAGGTAGGCAGGATGTAAGAGTTCTACTATGAATTTCTGCTAGTAAACTGACTATAACCATTTTTCTTGAGGAAGCAGATTGAAATCTTAGAGCAAGGTTTCCTTCTGTATGCATATTAAATATGTGGAACCCTAATGATTGTTATTTAAATTTTAAAGCAATAATCTATTAAGGCATAGGTGATTTCTCCCCTTTGCCTGTCAGCAGTGTGATTGCTATTAAATGAAATCACACAGAATGTTTTTTTTTCCTTTTTAAATTTTTTTATTTTTGGCTGTGTTGGGTCTTCGTTGCTGCGTGTGGGCTTTCCCTAGTTGTGGAGAGAGGGGGCTACTCTTTGTTGCGGTGTGCGGGCTTCTCATTGCAGTGGCTTCTCTTGTTGCAGAGCACGGGCTCTAGGCGTGTGGGCTTCAGTAGCTGTGATGTGTGGGCTCAGTAGTTGTGGCTCGCGGGCTCTAGAGCGCAGTCTCAGTAGTTGTGGTGCACTGCCTTAGTTGCTCCGCAGCATGTGGGATATTCCTAGACCAGGGCTCAAACACGTGTCCTGTGCATTGGCAGGCAGCTTCTTAACCACTGCACCACCAGGGAAGCCCAACATAGAATGTTTTAAAGACACATTGGGATTTTTTTTATTCCTTGACTAGCTGTATTGCCCAGTTAAGATAGGTGACTTATCTAAATCATGAGGTGGTAATGACAATTTATTGAACATCTACTATGTACCAAACTTTGTGCTGGGGATTTTATATATTATCTCAAAACCTCAAAACAACCCTGGAAGACGGGTGGTAGTGTCCTCATTTTATAGAACAGGCAATTAAAGCTAAGAAAGCTACAGAGCTTGTAAGTGTAAAGGATCTGAGCTCGGCTCCAAAGTCTCTGGTGTGTTCACGTTTCCATAGTGCCTCCAGAACTTACAGTGCACTTCAGTTATATTTGATCAAGTCCTAGGGTTATGCAGAGCTACTCTTTCTATATATTGACATTGCATTTGAGATTTTTGCTTTAAAAAGAGTTTGGAAAACAATGAATCAACACAATCACTTTAGGGAGGACCTAGCTTAGATTTTCTCGAAGACAAGTCTATTCATAGATATATTTCATATTAAGAGGCACACCTGGGCTTCCCTGGTGGCACAGTGGTTGAGAGTCCGCCTGCCGATGCAGGGGACACGGGTTCATGCCCCGGTCCAGGAAGATCCCACATGCCACAGAGTGGCTAGGCCCGTGAGCCATGGCCGCTGACCCTGCGCATGCGGAGCCTGTGCTCCGCAACGGGAGAGGCCACAGCAGTGAGAGGCCCGCGTTCTGCAAAAAAAAAAAAAAAGAAAGAGGTACACCTGTATGATGTAATGTTTTAAATTTTAATTTTATAGAGTTAGAAGATAGGGAATACTACTTTCTGAAAATTTGAAATAATTGTTCAGATGATTCATTGATTTTTCTTATTTATCAATCCCAAGGGCTAAGTGAGTTAGTGTTTTCCTTTTGCATGGATTTTGGCAGGAGGAGGGAAACCTACTGCCATTAATGGAGATCTTTGAGACCAATTTTTCGGAGTCAGTGTTTATGTTAGCAAAAAAGCAAGCATGGTGGTGTATAATAAACCTCATAGTGGTTAAGAGGAAGATGGTAGGGAGGGGAGGAAGAAGGGTACACTGGACAAAGGAGCTGTATGTGAAGACATAGAGTCAGGTAACTGGTGGAGGCCATCATCACTGAAGCACAAGTTGCTGGAGCCTGGGATTACCCAAGATCTAGTTTAGGGCCTTATGCATTATTCTATACATGTTAATATGTATTACTCTTCAGCCTTTCTAAACCTTCAATCCATCAAAAATAAAGTATTTCAGTCATTGTCTTTTCAGTTGGCAAAGAAAAATAAATACTGTCTTAATAGCAACCACTTTGCCAAATTGAATTTATGATTAGTCAGTGAAGGAGATTATTCTGCCAGTTTTATTTTTTCCAAATAGAAAAATACTCCAAGGATTTACAGCTAACTAAAATATCTAAAATATTTCACAGTATATCAACTCTGGTTCATAGTTCAATTTAGTGGTTGAATCAACGCCATTATTTTCCACATTAGCAATAGAGGATATTCACTTATTGTAGTGTATACAGAGGGTGATTATTTGAATAGCAGGCACCTGAATTTAAGAATCGCCTACCCTGGTTGTAGAAGGTACCCGAGAGTTAGAGGCAAGGTTTTAGACGGAGGAGTGTTTTGATTTCTGGCCTAGGACAAAAGATACATCATCAGAAAAACACTGGTTTTACAGGTTGCCTGGGATACATAGACACATATGAATATATTTGGCAGGGGTGGTAGTCTAAGGTATGTAGTCCACCTCTATGGAATCATGTGCTTTACACTATATTTATGAGTCAAAATGGGAAAAATAAGAAGAGACCATGTAAAAAGTATTTTCCAAAACCAAATGTCTTCAATTTTAAAAGCCGTCCTTTATTGTGAGACTCTCCTTCCTACATTTTTGGTGCTGCGCTATTCTTTCTGTTAATTATACCAGTCCAAGGATTTTTTAAAAAGTCTGGGATCTGCTATGACATTGGTTTTCTCACTCTTAGCCACAGAGCCCTTTTTTTTCCTGAATGGAATCATGTAGAATCCTAATATACTACAGAAATAAACATCATTGTATTAGAGTAAACTTATTCTTAAGCTTATATGTGTAATCGAGTCCTCTTGCCCAACATCAGTGATGCTTTTTCCCCAGTATATCAGGTACCATTGCAAAACATTTTTTCTACTATTCATTTACTTAAATCTATTGAGTACTTCCATTAATCACTGCACTAAGCTGATGGTATAAGGATAATTAGGGTTCATCCATATTCTCAGGGTGTCCATAGTCTAGTTAAAGAAGTAGACATGTAAACAAAGAATTATAATGAAATACAGAAAAGTACATCATATATAAAGTAACATGGGAATACAGAGTAAGTAGCTACTGACACTGTAAATTTCAAATTAGTGTTTCCACAGAGTATACTTAAAATTTAGGACCAGAATGTTTGAAGACAGCCTTGGAGAAGAGCTATTTTATATTAAATTTATATCAAGCACAAACAGGTTCAGTGTATCCAAGTTATAATACTACTACACATTCCTAACAGTGTTGTCCATTTACCAGTATTATTTAATACATGCTTTTGGGTTTTTTTCTTTTAATTTTCAAGCAACCCTCTTTTTTAAATTGCAAGGATACCATCTCATGCAACAGGACTATAAACTCTCAATCTAACCTTTTATTTGAAATGAATTTTTTACAAAAATCATGTAACTTTAATCCTCACCTCCCCAAGAGCAAGTACAAAAAAGAATAAAAGACCAGTTACCTGCCACTGGGCTTAAGAAATAAAACATTACCAACTCATCTCCCTTATTTCCCCACCAAAGGCAACCACTGTCTAAAAGTTCATATTTATCATTTCCATGCATTTGTTTATATTTGACCACATACGTGTACATTCTTAGGATATAATTAATGCCTTGCATATTTTCCAATTTTATGTGTGTGGTATAATGTTTTCTTTTTTATTCAAGATGGTTCTTCAGATTCATTCATTATGTCATTTTCACTTTCACCTCTATGTAGTTTTTTTTTTTAACATCTGTACCTTTTCTTTTTAAACATCCAATAAAGGAGTATAATTGCTTTATTGTAGAAATATCATACAATTTATCCATTCTATTTAGTGATGAACATTTAGGTTGTTTCCATGGTTTTCTGTCATTATAAACAATACTGCTATGATCACTTGTACATATTTGCTGTGTCAGCTGGGGACAGTTTCTCTATGGTATATACCTAGGAGTGGGATTGCTGGGTTGGAGACTATGGGTATTTTCAAGTAATGATTTTTTGATGATTTCCATTGTAATCTATATACCTTTTATTTTTCTTATGCTTGGTAGGACTCCAGAACAATGCTTAATTTAAAAAAATATGTGTGTGTGTATATATATATATATATATATATATATATATATAATATGAATTGTAAGATATTTTATTCTAATTCTGTGAAGAATGCCATAAGTAGTTTGATAGGTATTGCATTGAATCTGTAGATTGCTTTGTGTAGTATAGTCATTTTCAAAATATTGATTCTTCCAATCCAAGAACATGGTATATGTCTCCATCTGTTTATGTCATCTTTGATTACTTTCATCAGTGCTTTATAGTTTTCTGAGTACCAGTCTTTCACCACCTTAGGCAGGTTTGTTCCTAGGTATTTTATTCTTTTTGTTACAGTGGTAAATGGGAGTGTTTCCTTAATTTCTCTATGTGTTTTTTTCATTGTTGGTGTATAGGAATGCCAGAGACTTCTGTGCATTAATTTTGTATCCTGCAGTCTTACCAAATGCATTGATTAGATCTAGTAATTTTCTGGTGACATCTTTAGGATTTTCTATGCATATTATCATGTCATCGGCAAACAGTGACATTTGTACTTCTTCTTTTCCAATTTGTATTCCTTTTATTTCTTTTTCTTCTCTGATTGCTGTGCCAGGACTTCCAAAACTATGTTGAATAAGAGTGGTGAGAGTGGACATCTTTGTCTTTTTCCTCATCTTAGTGGAAATGCTTTCAATTTTTCACCATTGTGTTTGATGCTTGCTGTGGGTTTGTCATATATGGCCTTTATTATGTTGAGGTATGTTCCCTCTATGCCCATTTTCTGGAGAATTTCTATCATGAATGGGTGTTGAATTTTGTCAAAAGCTGTTTTGCATCTATTGAGAAGATCCTATGGTTTTTATTCCTTAATTTATCAATGTGGTGTATCACATTGTTTGATTTGTATATATTGAAGAATCCTTGCATCCCTGGGTTAAATCCCACTTGATCATGGTTTTTAATCCTTTTAATGTCCTGTTTGATTCTGTTTGCTAGTGTTATGTTGAGGATTTTTGCATCTATGTTCATCAGTGATATTGGTCTATAATTTTCTTTTTTTGTGGTATCTTTTTCTGGTTTTGGTATCAGGGTGACGGGGGCTTTGTAGAATGAATTTGGGAGTGTTTCTCCCTCTGCAGTTTTTTGGAAGAGTTTGAGAAGGATCAGTGTTAGCTCTTCTCTAAATGTTTGATAGAATTCACCTGTGAAGCCATCTGGTCCTGGACTTTTGTTTGTTGGAAGATTTTTAATTACAGTTTCAATTTCATTAGTTGTGATAGGTCTGTTTATATTATCTAATTCTTCCTTGTTCAGTCTTGGAAAATTGTACCTTTCCAAGAATGTGTCTATTTCTTCATGGTTGTCCATTTTACTGGCATATAGTTGTTTGTAGTAGTCTCTTATAATCCTTTGTATTTCTGCAGTGTCAGTTGTGATTTCTCCTTTTTCATTTCTAATCTTATTGATTTGCCTCCCCTCCCTTTTTTTCTTGATCAGTCTGGCTAAGGGTTTATCAATTTTGTTTATCTTCTCAAAGAACCAGCTTTTAGTTTCATTGATCTTTGCTATTGTTTTCTTCATTATTATTTCATTTATTTCTGCTCTGTTCTTTATGATTTCTTTCCTTCTACTGTTTTTGGGTTTTCTTTGTTCTTCTTTCTCTAGTTGCTTTAAGTGTAGGGCTAGATTGTTTATTTGAGATTTTTCTTGTTTCTTGAGGTGAGATTGAATTGCTATAATTGAATTGCTATAAACTTTCCTCCTAGAAATGTTTTTACTGCATCCCATAGGTTTTGGGTCATTGTGTTTTCATTGTCAATTTTTTCTATGAATTTTTTAAATTTCTTCTTTGATTTCTTCAGTGACCTCTTGGTTATTTAGTAGTGCACTGTTCAGCCTCCCTGTATTTGTTTTTTACAATTTTTTTCCTGTAATTGATTTCCAATCTTATAGCATTGTGGTCAAAAAACATGCTTGATACGATTTCAGTTTTCTTAAATTTTTTGAGGATTGATTTGTGACCCAAGATGTGATCTATCCTGGAGAATGTTTCGTGTGCACTTGAGAAGAAAGTGTATTCTGCCACTTTCGGGTGGAATGTTCTATAAATATCAATAAGATCTATCTTGTCTATTGTGTCATTTAAAGCTTAAGTTTCCTTATTTATTTTCTGTTTGGATGATTTGTCCATTGTTAAACTCCTCTACTGTTATTGTGTTACTGTCAATTTCTCCTTTCATGGTTGTTAGCACTTGCCTTATGTATTGAGGTGCTCCTGTGTTGGGTGCATAAACATTTATAATTGTTTTGTCTTCTTCTTGGATTGTTCCTTTGATCATTATGTACTGTCCCTCCTTATCTTTTGTAACAGTCTTTATTTTAAAGTCTATTTTATCTGATATGAGTATTGCTACTCCAGCTTTCTTTTGATTTCCATTCGCATGGAATATCTTTTTCCATCCCTTCACTTTCAGTCTGTATATGTCCCTAGGTCTGAAATGGGTCTGTTGTAGACAACATATATATGGGTCTTGTTTCTGTATCCATTCAGCCAGTCTGTGTCTTTTGGCTGGGGCATTTAATCGATATGTATGTTCCTATGACCACTTTCTTAATTGTTTTGGGTTTGTTTTTGTGAGTCTTTTTCTTCTCTTGTGTTTCCTGCTTCAAGAAATTTCTTTAGCATTTGTTGTAAAACTGGTTTGGTGGTGCTGAATTCTCTTAGCTTTTGCTTGTCTGAAAAGCTTTTGACTTCTTTATTGCATCTGAATGAGATCCTTGCTGGGTAGAGTAATCTTGGTTGTAGGTTTTTCTCTTTCATCACTTTAAGTATATCCTGCCACCCCTTCTGGCCTGCAGTTTCCACTGAAAAATCAGCTGATAACCTTATGGGGATTCCTTTATATGTTATTTTTTGTTTTTCCCTTGCTGCTTTTAATATTTTTTTTCTTTGAATTTAATTTTTGTTAATATGATTAATATGCATCTTGGTGTGTTTTTCCTTGGGTTCATCCTGTATGGGACTCTCTGTGCTTCCTGGACTTGGGTGACTATTTCGTTTCCCATGTTAGGAACGTTTTCAACTATAATCTCCTCAAATATTTTCTCAGACCTTTTCTTTTTCTCTTTGTCTTCTGGGACCCCTATAATTCAAATGTTGTTGTGTTTAGTGTTGTCCCAGAGGTGTCTGAGCTTGTTCTGAATTCTTTTCATTCTTTTTTCTTTATTCTGCTCCTCAGCAGTTATTTCTACCATTTTGTCTTCCAGCTCACTTATTCATCCTTCTGCCTCAGTTATTCTGTTATTGATTCCTTCTAGTGTATTTTTCATTTCAGTTATTGTGTTGTTCATCTATGTGTGTTCTTTAGTTCTTCTAGATCTTTGTTAAACATTTCTTGTATTTTCTCAATCTGTACTTCCATTCTGTTACTGAGATTCTGGATTATTTTTACCATCATTACTCTGAATTCTTTTTCAGGTAGATTGCCCATTTCCTCTTCATTTATTTGGTCTTGTAGATTTTTACCTTGCTCCTTCATCTGTGGCATATTTTTTGCCATCTTATTTTTTTTTGAGTGAAATTGTACTGCTGTTTTACTGGTTGTTTGGCCTGAGGCTCCCAACACTGGAGTTTGTAGGCTACTGGGTAGACCTGAGATGGGTCTTGGTGCTGAGATGGGGAGCTCTGTGTGACCTCACTCCTATGAATATTCCCTGGGGTCTGAGGTTCTCTGTTAGTCCAGTGGTTCAGACTTGGAGCTCCCACCTCAGTAGCTTCTGCCTAACCCCAGGCTTGCGAACCAAGATCCTGCAAACTGGTTCACTCTGGGGTTCCTCCTGTCTCCTTGGGCATTAGAATATACCACCAGCGGCCGGCAGGCTCCCTAGTTGTTGGGGGAGCTAACTCCACATCTTACCACACCACCATCTTGACTCTGCCTCTCTGGATTGATTTTTATATGTTCTGCTTGCGATTGTTTTTTTGTTTGATTTTTTGTTTATTTGTGTTTCTTGAGTCTAAAGATTTTATTCTCATCAGTTATGGAAGACTCTCAAGTATTATCTCTTTGAATGTAACATTTTGCACATTGTCTTTATTATATCTTTGTGGTATTGCAGATATTAGACCTTTTTATTCTGTTTTCTTTATTTCTTGTCCTCTCTTTCATATTAACCTTATTTTTTCACTCTAATCTTAATTCAGATCTATAGTCAGTTTGCTAATTTTTTTTTTTTTGCTGTACGCGGGCCTCTCCAATTTGCTAATTTTCTCCTCAGCTTTGTCTAATTTTCTTTTATCTAGTTTGCTCCACCCCCAGCTGTGAGCCAAGGCCCATAATGACAGTTAACCTTGTCATCTCATCTTCCTTTGCCAGCTGATAAGACTTCTTTCTATGACACCCTTATGCTAATGTTGTAGCCTTCAAGGTTCTAGGTTTATTCAGAAAATTCAGTTCCAGCATCTCATCTCATGAGCTCCATAGGGGGCTTTGTCTTCAGGGGCTTCAGTGCTTACCTACTACTAATATTTACTTCTTCCTCCTTGTTTCTGTCTCCTGAGGATTTTCCTTCCATTTTTACAATCTAAGCTCTGTATTTAAAAGGGCATTTGTTGTAGTTTATCCAGTATTTCAAGGTGTTATTATAAATGTGTAGGCCTCCATATTAATGGAAGTGGTTCATGTCTTTTTAGGATGAAGGGGGGAAAGCTTTATGGTATTAAATGGACTTTAGTAATGGATCTCCTATTAATATTTTTGGCTAATATTTTATATCATGATCATTCTTAACCATTAATATTAAATTAGAGTTGGCTATAGTAGGTAGTCAGTCCTCAGTATCTGCAGTTTGTAGTAAATTTCAGGTTTAAGGGAAACTGAAATCATTCTTTAAAAACAACAATGAATATATAAATTATATGAATTCATCTAAAATAGTTGGCTTCTTAATTCAGCTTTTAACAATAGTGACTTTTTCTACAGAGACAGCAATTCTATTTGGGAGATGATTTGAAAAATAAAAAAATCATTACCTTTTTATTTATTTCCATCTATCTCAGTGATTCAGGTTCTCTGCAGGGTTCAATTTTGCCCCCCTCCCCAGGTAGCATTTGACAATGTCTGGAGAAATTTTTGGTTATTGTAATTCGTAAAACAGAGGGGTTGCTAGTGTCATCTAGTGGATAAAGCCAGGAATGCTTATAAACTTCGTAGAATACATAAGACATCCCCCACAACAAAGTATTATCTAGCCCAAAATATCAGTAGTGCTTAGGTTAAAAAACCCTGTTTATAAAAGGAGCTATAATTTTCTCAGTTACCTAGCTGAAATTGATAAATCTTACTTAAAAATGTAACATATATGATACATTAAAACTACCCAGAAATTCATACACATATACTTATTTTCTTAACAATTCTAGTTATATCTGTTGATGAAAAGTACTCATGGTAGCAAGTCTTCCCTCTCATTATCCATAAATATAAGGTGTTAAATTAAAACTATGAAGCCTTTGAGAGATGAACAAGGTTAATTTATGGTTTAGCTTTGGTAAATAATCGAATAATGCTTATTTTCTGATAGTGATATAATCAAACTAACAGTTAGCTTTTTAAACTATATAGTGTATGTGTGCCTTTCAAAAAAATGAACCCTGCATCCTTTATAAATGTCCCAAAGAAATACAGAATCAGGGTTTAAAAAAATAGATTTTACCTTTTTCTAAAGGGCAGAAAACACATAGCATCATTCTTAATAGTGATTTAATCATGATATAAAGCAGTTGGTTTTGAAATAATCCACATTGCTTTGTCAGATTCATGTGCATTACTTCATATTTGTTTTTGCTTGTGTCATGAAAATGAAAGATTTGTGGTATTGCTTATTTGGGTCTTATTCCCATTATATTTTTGTCGTTTTTAATTAAAAATGTTTAATCTTAAAATAGTTTTAGACTTAAAGAGAAATTGCAGAAATGTACAGAGATTTCTTTTATTCCCTTTACCAAGCTTCTCCTAATGTTAACACCTTACATAAACATAATCATAAGCCAAAGGAAATCCACATCACTACAATATTAACTAAACTACAGATCTTATTTGGATTTCACCAGTTTTTCCCCTAATGTCCTTTTTCTGTTTCAGAATCCAATCACGCATTGCATTTAGTTGGCATGGCTCCTTCGTCTTCTCCATTCTATAACAGTTCTTCAGTCTTTCTTTGCTTTACATGAACTTGATGCTTGACAAGAACACTGGTCAGTTATATCTTACATAGAATATCTCTCTCAGTACAGGATTCCCTGACGGTTTCTCTGGAGTAAATTGAGGTTATGTTTTTGACAACACCACCATATAAGTATGCTGTACTCTTCCCAGTTCATCATTTCAGAAGGTAAATGGTGTTGAAATGTTTTATTACTGGTGATATTATCCTTGGTAAGGTGGTATCTGCCAGGTTTCTCTACTATAAAGTTGCTCTTTTTCCCTTTGTAATTAATCTTTCTTGCCATTACTTTAATTTAAAAAATTTTTATTTTATATTGGAGTATGGTTGATTTAAAATGTTGTGTTAGTTTCAGGTATACAGCCAAGTGATTTAGTTAAACATATACATATATTATTTTTCAGATTCTTTTCCCATATAGGTTATTACAGAGTATTGAGTAGATTTCCCTGTGCTATACAGTAGGTCCTTGTTGATTATCTGTTTTATATATAGTAGTGTGTATGTTAATCCCAAACTCCTAATTTATCCATCCCCCCACCTTTCCCCTTGATAACCATCAGTTTGTTTTAATAGAAATAATTAAGTTTCTTAAAATTATTAAGTTTTATTTATTTCTTTTATTTTCTTCTAAAATTATTTCTTAAAATAATTAACTTAATTTTAACAGAAAACAAATGTGGAAGAGATAAAAATTGTTCTGTTTCCTCAAATACTTTGTGAATATTTGGTTTAAATAGCATAATCTTATAAGTTTTATAATTTTAACATCTTGTTTTCAGTTAGGTTGGGAAATGACTTTTTTTTTTTAAACCTTAACATATAATTTCAGAACACCTATTTAACTTGAAGTTTGCTACAAAGGAACTTAACAGGAATGCCAAGAAATGTGATAAAGAAGAAAAGGCTGAAAAGGCCAAGATTAAAAAGGTAAGTAATTTTGTGTGTGTGTGTGGTATGCGGACCTCTCACTGTTGTGGCCTCTCCCGTTGCAGAGCACAGGCTCCAGACACGCGGGCTCAGTGACCATGGCTCCTGGGCCCAGCTGCTCCACAGCATGTGGGATCTTCCGGACCGGGGCACGAACCCGTGTCCCCTGCATCGGCAGGCGGACTCTCAACCACTGCGCCACCAGGGAAGCCCCAAGGTAAGTAATTTTTAATCTTTTTACTTTTTTTTAAACTCATGAAATGAGCACAGTTATATGATGGAAGAGTGGTTGTTTTAGTTTATTTTACATTGAAGAAGGATTACTGGCTTTAGCATTTTAAGCCAAATATCTATTAAGTAAATTATTTATTATTTGACATAATTAATAATGGCTTTTTTGTTTATTTCTACTTATGTGTGCAAGTATGGCTCATAACACAGAGTATAACTGTACTGTTACCTAACTGTTCTGTTGCCTAGATCTAATGACTGTCCTTTGGTTTGTAGCCAGAACCACTGTTATTGAGAAGTATAAAGCCTGTATGTCAGAAAAATATTTCACATTTTTTGGCTCATTTGAATTTCTTTAGTCTCTAAAGTTTTTTTTTTTTTTTGCGGTACGTGGGCCTCTCACTGTTGCGGCCTCTCCCGTTGCGGAGCACAGGCTCCAGACGCGCAGGCTCAGCGGCCATGGCTCACGGGCCCAGCCGCTCTGCAGCATGTGGGATCTTGCCAGACCAGGGCACGAACCCATGTCCCCTGCGTCGGCAGGTGGACTCTCAACCACTGCGCCACCAGGGAAGCCCAAGTTTTTTATTTTTTTAACATCTTTATTGGAGTATAATTGCTTTACAATCATGTGTCAGTTTCTGCTGTATAATAAAGTGAATCAGCTATGTGTATACATATATCCCCATATCCTCTCCCTCTTGCGTCTCCTTCCCACCCTCCCTATCCCACTCCTCTAGGTGGTCACAGAGCACCCAGCTGATCTCCCTGTGCTATGCGGCTGCTTCCCACTAGCTGTTTTACATTTGATGGTGTATATATGTCAGTGCTACTCTCTCACTTCGTTGCAGCTTACCCTTCCCCTTCCCATGTCCTCAAGTCCATTCTCTACATCTGCGTCTTTATTCTTGTCCTGCCCCTAGGTTCATTAGAACCATTTTTTTAAAGATTTCATATATATATGTGTTAGCATACAGTATTTGATTTTCTCTTTCTGACTGACTGCATTCTGTATGACAGACTCTAGGTCCATCCCCCTCACTACAAATAACTCAATTTCATTTCTTTTTATGGCTGAGTAATATTCCATTGAATATAAGTTTTATATATACATAGTACATAGAATTAATGTATATTGTGACTTGTGCATTGTGTATTTTCTAGGATTTACAAGACTCAGCATATAGTTGGACTCATGGCTATGACATATTACACTAAAGGATACAAAGGGAAAACACATGGGGTGATGTCTGGAGGAATCCAGGCTTAAGCTTCCAAGAGTTCTCAGTGGAAACACACAGGACAAGCTTAATTCCTGCAGCAACAAATTGTGACAACATATGTTAAATGTTGTCTACCAAGTAAGTTCTCCTGTGACTAGGAGTCAAAGGCTTTTATTGGTAGTCACGCAGGGATCCTCTGCCTAGCACACACCAAAATTCCAGTCTCCCAGAAGGAAATCCATTGTTTGGCATAAACCACATTGTTTGTATAAAGAGTGTAGGCACAGTGAGCCATTCTTAACTGTTCTGGGAAAGATGGAAACCTTCCCCAAATCCAAGTTCCTAGATGCTAGTTACACGCCAAACTTGCAAATAGACGTTTCGAAGGACAGCAGACTCAGGCTTGCTGTGTTAACTCTTTTCTGCACATGTGTATTTTTGTATCTATTTTTAATATTTTATTAACTTACTCTGATCTTTGGTAATAGCGTATATCCTACCCTTAAATTGAGTCACTTTGGGTATTTTATGCTCTTAATAGAGAAAACTTTATGGGAAGAAAACTTTCAGAAAAGGAGAAAGAAATAGTTAGGCTGAGTTAGAAGAAAAAATACTTAAAATTAATGTATTAGCATCATCCTTTTCTAAAAGTATAAGCCCAACTATTTCAAGGAAAGAGAAAACATAAAAAAGATTTTGGTCTTACATTTTTGTATATTGAGGAAATTAGAAATAATCTAAAAATAATTTTTGAATTTTCAAATCTCAGGCAAGCACAGCAGTATTAAAACATGCATATTCCCAACAAACAAAGTCCAGGTCCAGATAGTTTTACCGGTGAATTATACCAGACATTTAAAGAATTAAAGTACACCTTTGAACAACACAGGTTTGAACTTCACAGGTCCACTTGTGCACATATTTTTTTCAACCAAGATGTACTATAGTACTACACTATTCATGGTCGGTTGAATCCACAGATGCAGAGCTGTAGATACAGAAGGCCAACTGTAAAGTTATACATGGATTTTTGACTGAGTGGGGTTTGGCACCCCTAGCCCCGTGTTGTTCAAGGGGCAACTGTAATACCAATCAACCTCAAACTCACTCATCCAAAAAATTAAAGAGGAGGGGACACATCCAAACTCACTCTATGAGGCCAGCATTACCCTGATACCAAAACCAAACAAGGAAACTACAAGAAAAGAGCATTATAGGCCAATAGCCCTGATGAACATAGATGTAAAAATCCTCAACAAAATAGTAGCAAACCAAATTCAACAATGCATTAAAAGGGTCATATACCATGATTAAATGGAATTTATTCCAGGGATGTGGGGATGGTTCACCATCCACAAGTCAATCAGGGTGATATACCACATTAACAAAATGAAGGATAAAAATCATATATTCATCTCAATAGATGCAGAAAAGGCATGTGACAAAATTCAACATTCATTCATGATAACAGCTCTCAACAAAGTGGATGTAGGGGGAATGTACCTCAACATAATGAAAGCCATAGATGACAAGCCCACAGTTAGCATCATACCCAAGGAAAAAAAGCTAAAAGGTTTTCCTCTAAGATCAAGATAAGGATGCCGACTTTTACCACTTCTGTTCCACATACTGCTGGAAGTCCTAGCCAGAGCAATTAGGCAAGAAAAAGAAATAAAAGACATCCAAATCAGAAAGGAAGAAGTAAAACTGTCTCTATTAGCAGATAACATGTATTACATATAAAAAACCCATGGCATTATATATAGAAGAATCCACCAAAAAAAAATTAGAATAGATGCAATAAAGTTGCAGGATACAAAATCAATATACAAAAATCAGTTGTGTTTCTATAACTAATAATGAACTATCAGAGAAGTTAAGAAAACAATCTTATTTACAATTTCATTAAAAATAAAATACCTAGGGAAACTTAACCAAGGACCTGAAAGACTACACTGAAAACTATAAGACATTGATGAAAGAAATTGAAGAAGATGCAAATAAATGGAAAGATATTCCATTCTCATGGGTTGGAACAATTAATATTGTTAGAATGTCCATACTGCTCAAAGCAATCTACAAATTCAGTTCAATCCCTATGAAGATGCCAATGGCAGTTTTCGTAGAAATAGAACAAACAGTCCTAAAATTTATATGGAACCACAAAAGACTCTGAATATCCAAGGCCATCTTGAGAAAGAACAAGGCTCAAACATCATGCTTCCTGATTTCAAACTATATTACCAAGCTGTGGTAAATGAGACAGCATGATATTGACATAAAAACAGACACGTAGATCAATGAAACAGAATAGAGAAATCAGAAATAAACCCACACATTTATGGTAATTTATTTGCAACAAAGGACCCAAGAATATACAATGGGGAAAGGACAGTCTCTTCAGTAAATAGTGTTGGGAAAGCTGGACAGCCACATGCAAAAGAATAAAACTGGACCACTGTCTTACAACATATACAGCAGTTATCTCAAAATGGATTAAAGACTTGGACTTTAAACGTGAAGTCATAAAACTCTAGAAGAAAACATAGATGGTAAACTCCTTGATACTGGTCTTGGCAGTGATTTTTTGGAATCGACACCAAAAGCAGAGGCAACAAAAGCAAAAATAAAGAAGTGGGACTTCATCAAACAAAAAAGTTTCTGCGCAGCAAAGGAAGCCATGAAAAAATTTAAAAGGCAGCTAACTCTATCCTAAGTTAAAAGTGGGAGAAAATATTTGAAAACCATACAGCTGATAAGGCGTTTACATCTGAAATATGTAAAGAATTTATACAAGTCAAAAGCAAAATACCAAACAATCTGATTTAAAAATGTGTAGAGGATCTGAATATACATTTTTCATAAAAAGACATACCAATTTGCCAACAGGTACATGAAAATGTTCTCAGTATCACGCATCATCAGGGAAATGCAAATCAAAACACAGTAAGACATCACTTCACACCTGTTATCAAATGACTGTCATCAAAAAGACAAAAAGTGGCTTCCCTGGTGGCACAGTGGTTGAAAGTCTGCCTGCCAATGCAGGGGACACGGGTTCATGCCCCAGTCCAGGAAGATCCCACATGCCGCAGAGTGGCTAGGCCTGTGAGCCATGGCTGCTGGGCCTGCGCGTCCGGAGCCTGTGCTCTGCAATGGGAGAGGCCACAACAGTGAGAGGCCTGCGTACCACACACACACACACACACATGCACACACACACAAAAAAAAAAGACAAAAAGCAAAAAGTGTTGGAGAGGTTGTGGAGCAAAGGGAACCCTTGTGTACTATTGGTGGGAATATAAATTAGTGCAGCCACTATGGAAAACAGTATGGATGTTCCTTGAAAAGTGAAAATTAGAACCTACCATATGGTCCAGCAATTCCACTTCTGGGTATTTATCTGAAGGAAACAAAAACACTAACTCAGAAAGATATATACACCCCCATGTTCATTGCAGCATTATTTATAATAGCCAAGACATGCGGGGCTTCCCTGGTGGTGCAGTGCTTAAGAATCCACCGGCCAATGCAGGGGGCACGGATTCAAGCCCTGGTCCAGGAAGGAACCCACATGCTACAGAGCAACTAGGCCAATGTGCCACAACTACTGAGCCTGTGCCGTAGAGCCCATGAGCCACAACTACTGAGCCCACATGCCACAACTGCTGAAGCCTGCACGCCTAGAGCCTGTGCTCTGCAACAAGACAAGCCACCGCAATGAGGAGCCCGCACACCATGATGAAGACCCAATGCAGCCAAAAATAAATAAAATAAATTAATTTTTTAAGAAAGACATGAAAACAACCTAAGTGTCCATCAATGGATGAATGGAAAAAGAAAATTTGGAATATATATATATATATATATACATATATATATATAAAGTCGAATATTATTCACCCATAAACAAGGAAATCCTGCCATTTGCAACAACATGGATGGACCTTGAGCATATTATGCTAAGTGAAATAAGTCAGAGAGAGAAAGGCAGATGCCATGTGATCTAACTTATGTGGAATCTTAAAAAAAAAACTCATGGATAAAGAGAATAGATTTGCGGTTGCCAGAGGAAGGAGGTGAGGGGTGGGTGTGTGTGAAATGGGTGAAGATGGCTGAAAGGTACAAACTATCAGTTATAAAATAAGTCCTGGGAATATAATGTACAGCGTGGTGACTACAGTTAATAATACTTTATTATATATTTGAAAGTTGCTAAGAGATCTTAAAAGTTCTCATCACAAGAAAAAAAATTGTAGCTATATGTAGTTATGGATGTTAACTAGGAAAAAAACTTGGAAAGTGTTTGAGGTTGCATATACTAATGTATTTATCACATTGGTGTTTATATTATTGAAGAATTGGAAACAAACTAAATACCCAGCAAACAGGGATCTTAACTGATCCATGTGCTCTAATTTCAGTCACTTATGTACCCTATCAATTTTGCTATACTGGGGTACCATCTGAGCTATTTAACATTTTTCTTTAAATTGACTTTTAACTTAATACCTGGCCATAGCTATTACAGTATAGCAGAAAGCATGGATCTGTGTTAGTCATATCCATTTCAGATATACATTTAAATAAATGCATGATTAAAATGAAGATACTTATGTCTGTGTAACATCTAAAATAATTTTATGTACTATCAGTAGTGTTTTTACCACACACGAGGAAAGCCCTGATTAATGGTACATCCATACAACACAGCCTTTTTTTTTCTTTCAACAGTCTTTAGAGTGATGATGTAGTTATATATTTATTGACTTAAAAAAATTTTAATTAGGTGAGAAAACAGTATGCTCTGATGCATGTACTCTTGTAATTTATATTGTAATATTTCAATAAATAGGTTTATGTACTTGGAATACTTTATACTGAAATATTAATAGTGGTAATGGCTGAGTGATTATGGAAAAAATTTTAAACTTTATATTCTAATTTCTTAAAATGTTAATGAGTATATATCTTTTAGTCATAAATAAAAAATTAAAGGACTATAAATTCTCCTTTTATTTCCTAAAAATACTAATTGTAAAAGCTCTTAAATATTAAAAATGTTAGTTGGGCATTGTTTTCCTCTTTCTAAAATATCTACTTTTGCTCCCTATATTTACTTTTGGTGTTTGTCTTCACTGTTTACTTTTGCTGTGTTTAAAACAGGCCATTCAGAAAGGCAATACAGAAGTTGTAAGAATACATGCTGAAAATGCAATCCGCCAGAAGAATCAAACAATTAATTTCTTGAGAATGAGTGCTAGGGTTGATGCTGTGGCAGCCAGAGTTCAAACTGCAGTTACAATGGGCAAGGTAAGCCTTAATATCTGTAAATAATAGGAACTCTTGATTTAAGTTATTGGAGATATTAAGAATTGTCAGAAATCTAAATCTACTGCAAAGTGTTACAAAGGTACTCGCCTTCCTGGGCAGGAGAAAGATAGTCAAAATGCTTACTGAGGAAACCGATTTTGGCAGTGGCTTTTCAGCTAAGGTCTAATTAGTTGTCTTCCAATGAATAGTCAAACATAAAAGATAGTCGATGCCTAGACCAGAAATACATAGTGTACTTTTACTGTTAAGGAAACGGTAGATAAATTTTATAAGATGATCTACAAGTAATATAAGAAACTACATAAATTTTGAGGTTGTTTATATTATAGGATTCTCAGTCTTTTTTTTTATACTCCCAATAGGTAACCAAGTCCATGGCAGATGTAGTTAAGTCTATGGATGCTACATTGAGGAGTATGAACCTTGAAAAGGTAAAAAAGATAAATAAATATATTGATGTTCAGATAATATCTTTTCAGAGTAAGTTTTTTTCTTATGACCATATTTCTTTTTGCAAATTTCTGCCCTGATGGACAAATTTGAACAGCAGTTTGAAACACTGGATGTTCAAACGCAACAAATGGAAGACACAATGAGTAGTACTACAACCCTAACAACACCACAAGCAAGAATAGTTTCTCTACTTATACTAACTTTTAAAAATTACCCAAGTTCAAAATATAATGGCTTTGTGAACCTAAATCATCTCTAGAATGTGAAGTAAACATGGTGTATCCCCAAAATGCAAGTAGGAAGTTATGCTCTGACCCTGGATTCCTAAGGACATGTTAGAAGATGACATTTCCTATCTTGTTTTGAAGTTCTAAGAATTATTATAGGTCACATGTCTAGAGAGTATGGAACTTGATTCTGCCCTGCTGCCAGTGGTCCTTATTGATAAAAGCATTGAACTAGGGACTCACTGAGGCCAGTGGGTATTAGGTATTATCCTAACCCCAGTTAAGTCATCTCATTGCAGATATTCTGCTTCCTGCCTACTCTTTAGGTATGTTATTAGGCATAGATCACAGATGAACAAATAGTAAATTATAAGATCAATTATTTTTCAGAAAACTAGGATGTTTTCTAGGATATTGTTGCATCTGCAGCTTAGAGATGTGCTACAGAGAAAATTAAATTTGAAACTAGTTTGGATGTCATGTGAGCCAGAAATAAAGATTTTGTGAAACTTGAGTATTAAAATAGAAGATTTATATCATTACCAATCTTCTTTTTGATCCCAGCACCTACACATAGTTCATCAAATAAAAAACTTGTTATCACTACATAAGATGATAATATGGATAATTTACAAAACAGGTTAGGAGAAAAATCAATAGCCATCCATCAGAATTTTACTGAAGGTGATGCCTTTCACTAAGAGGTAAATAATAAGAGAACAAGCTTATATTCATGTTTTAGAGTTAAGAAGAAAGTATTCGTGTATATGTCTTATAGAGAGCATATATTTAGTCATTACGTTTATACCTCCTCCAGAGCCTTGCTTCCCCAAAGTGTGGTGCAAAAATCAGGAACATCTGTATCATCTGGGAGCTTATTAGGAATGCAGAAATTCAGACCCTATCCACAGATATATTGAATTGGAATCATTTTAATAAGATTTACAGGTGATATTTATGCCCTGATTTTGAGAAGCACTGTCCTAGAGTTTCTGATTCTTATTCAGGCACCTTAGGTGATTTTATGGTCAAGATTAGGAAAACACAAGGGGACTGGAAAAATGACTTGAAGTCAGGACACTTGGATTTCTAATCCCTACTCTGTCACTAATTAAGTTTGGGACCTTAAGATACTCACTACCTTGGGCCTCAGTATTCATAACTGTAAAATGTAGGGTTGGATTTGATGATATCTAAATGCCTTTTAGCTCTGAAAAATCTTGAGATTCATTCACCTAACATTTGCTAAGCACCTTCTCCTGTTTCAGGTATTGTGCTAGGTGCTGGGGATATTCAAGTATATACAAAACATTTTTCATAAAGAGTCAACCAAAATTTACAACAGAAATGGGCATGCTTAGATGCCCAAATTCTCATACCTTGCTAATGAGTAATTAGAATTTAAATTAGCATATTCACTTTGGAAAAGCAATGCGGTAGTGTCTACAGTCCATTCTTAACATAGCAGCCAGAGCAATCCTGATAAAACAAGTCAGATCATGTCATTCTTCTGCTCAGAACCCTTCAGTGGCTCTGCATGTCTCTCAAAATAAAAGCCAAATTCTTTATGGTGGCCTATAGTGCCCTCTAGGATCTGCCTCATCCTGCTTCTCTGACCTTATCTCCTATTATTGCTCATCACTCTACTAAGATATTGGCTTCCTTGTTATTTCTCAAACACACCATGTACATTTCTTCCTCAAAGCCATTCACTTGCAGGTTCCTCTGCCTGAATCTTCTTCATCTGTCTTGCACTCATCCTCATTGCCCACTCCCCCACCTCCTTCAGTTCTTTGTTCAAATGTCATTTTCTCAGTGAGGTCTTTTAAGATCATCCTACTTAGAAGTACACCAGTGGCACATCCACCAAGTGCTGTACTCCCTATCTACCATCCCTGCTTTATTTTTCTGCATTGTACATATCACCTTCTAATAAACCACATAATTTAAAAAGTTTTTATTTGCCCCTCCCTTTCATGTGCACACACTAGAATGTAAGCTTAATGAAGGCAGGGATATTTTTAATTATTTTTGTTTACTGATGTATCCCTAACACTTAAAATGATATCTGGCATAAAGTAGGTGCTCAGTTAATATTTGTTGAATAAATCAGAGTATATGAAAATGCATGTGACCTATAACCTAGTACTTCTATTTTTAAATTTATACACAAAAGACCTACATGTGTATAAACATACTTCTACATAAGAATGTTCATTGCACTATTGTCTATAATCAGGAGAAATTAGAGGAAAATGTCTAAATGTCCAGAAATAAAATGGATAAATACAGTTGAGAGTATTTTATATTACAGTACTATACAGGAGTGAAAGTTAATGAACTAGAGCGCTAGATCTCAATATAATTAGATCTTATAAGGTTGAATTAAAAAAAACAAGTTGCAAAATAGTATACTTAGTATAATGCCATTTAAGTAAATTTTGAAAACACAAATAATGGTATTTTAGATATGAAGTAAAAACAACACAATCTAAATGCACCGAAGTATTTGATCTATTATTTTCTGAACTTGTTTATATTTTGAAGGTGAATGAAAGACAAGAGAGACTAAGACCCAACAACATTATTAGAGGTTTGCTTAAAATTTGGCACCTTGTGGTAGAGCTGTAACTATGTCTTAGAGCTCCTACCTGTATGTTCAAAATATTTTAAATAAGTTAAAAACAAGTTTTTTTTAATTAATTGGACTCTATTCCCTGAGAACTCCTGTACTGTTGTAAATATCTCAATACTTATATTTTATTCATCTCTAGATACTTTAAAAAGTAATCCTTAATATCAAATTTGCATCAACTAGCAGAAAGGACAGTTATGATTAATCTAAAATTTAAGTCTGTTACATTTTAAATACGAGCAAAGTTGGTTCACTCCATTAGAGAGCTACATTACTCAGATTCAAATTATATGTGAATATCACTGTGAATATTTTTCACATAACCTCATAGTTTAAGGCTTTATAATTTAACATTATTCATAAATAAATCATTTTATGAGATAATTCAGCTCCCTCTGGTGGTAAAAATTTTTTTTAAAACTTTCTTTTAAAAACTGTAGATCAGTTCCCCCTTTTTAAAGCTAGGTCAGAAGCAAAAACTACCCAAAAAGCAAATACCATTCAAATACAAATTCTTATTTTTTTATTCTAGAACCAGGTGGATATGCTGCTTCAAGAAATGGCAGATGAAGCTGGGTAAGAAATTATTCAGATGCTTTTGAAATAATCTTGATTTAATATCTACAAGTCCTACAATTATGTAATGTGGATAAAAATATCACCAATGGTCAGAGTTAGGTTTTTGACCCTAGAATTTAGTGCTTCAAGGAACTTTAGAACATCCAGCTCTTTGTCATGCTCATAAAAATATGACTTTGTTCCAATCATCTTAGTATTTTCTTAAAAATCTCTGGAGATAGATTCGGTTAGTGTGTGATAAGAAATGAAGGAAGGTGACTGAGGGAGGCAGGAGTGTTTAAAAAGTTTCCTCTGTACCGTTTGTGTTCAGCATATATCAAATGTTTAATTGTTTTTAATAGGATCTTCCAAAAGAATTCTACTATGATCAGGCCATTAAGTCTTAAGCCAAGTTTGAGTCCTGCAAACTGAGCAATATGTGCAAAACATCCAAGGAGTTCAAAAGATGGCAGCATTTCATTGTTGTAGATGGTTATTTGTTGTTTAAAAAAGTAAATAATTAACACCCTTTCTGGCCCAGCTATTAGAAATAGGGTATCTGTTAGGCTATTTATTTTAGGCTTTTCATGTTTGAGGGGAATGACTTGACTGTAATATTATCAGTGCTACAGAAGTCATGTTATATCAGTATTCTCTGGTATTTTACTTAGTTCAAGAGAACATTATAGTAAAGAATTAAAAATATTTTTTCAAAGATAAAGATTAAAACTGGGTGATACTAAAGTTTTATGCTTTATCTTCAAAGGTAGAGTAATAGGTTGAAATAAGGTTCTTAAAGACACCTGGAAAATAGAGTTGATTAATATTATTCTAGTGTTGAAACTAATTAGAAAGAACTTAATTAGTTACCAGCTCTTTAGTTCACTGTTGTATCTCTCATTAGTGGGTTAAAACCTAGGTTAATAAATCAGGTTTGCAATATTTGAGAACAGGGCCAGAGGGTAGGTGGTACACTATTTTGCTTTGTTAGTATCTAATATAGCCCATATCCAACAAGGAGTTAGTAAGAAGGATGATTTTTAGGTATTATAGGAGAGACTAAGGCATGTGTAAAAAGACTCCATTTTATTAATATGAGGCTAAGAACTTGTTTCTTTTTGTACCAAAGACGAAATAAGAAGATTGGGCTTGAAAATAGAGCAAGGGAGGTCTTTCAAAACGAATATTGCCGTATCACAGCCTTACTGACTCTCAGTGGAAATCAAGTTCAGTAGACAACTTTTTTATAAGATTTAGAATAGGATTTCTCAAACTTGACACTGTTGACATTTTGGGCTAATAATCCTAGGGGCTGTCCTATGTATGTAGGATGTTTAGTAGTGTCCCTGGCATCTACCCACAAGTAATATCACCCCTCCCCACCCAGGTGTGACAGCCAAAAATGCCTCCATACAATGACAAATGTTCCTTGAGTGTAGGGAGCCAAAATCAAGTGATTACTTCTGTCAATAATGGGTGGTGACTGGAGCAGTAGAAATAGGTAGAACCATTGATGTCGAAATACCCATCCTTATAGATGTTTAAGTATAGCAAAATTTTAGTATACTATATCTTTACCTTTTAAATAACAATCTGTCTCTAGAATCTCCTAATGACGAAGTTACTGTATTCACTGTAGTGTTTTCAAACTGGAGTTGGCATACACTCGTCTAGAGACAGGCAGAAAGAGTAGTTTGTATCCTCAGGAGTATCTATAATGGAGATTAAAATCGTGGCCTTGGAAGGAGACAAACCTGGATTTGAATCCTATCTGTCACTAGAGTGATCTTGGGCAAGTGTACTTAACTTTTCTAAACTTCAGTTATATGGGTAGATGCAAGTAATGATTTCTAGCAAGGGTAGCTCAGGATCTAAACACTGAACTTGTAGTTAGCTCAAATGTTAGATATGGATATTGATCCTGAGGCTACATATGTCTAGCCTGTTTTATCTTTTTTTGGCACATTAATTTTCTTTACAGTAGAAGACATATAGTAATCTCCAGTAAATTCAGTACATTGGATAACCATTGTTTTGGTCTTTCTTTTTGTTCAGATGACCAGATCATTATCCTATATTTTATTCACTTTTCTATCATAAGATTATCATCCACATGGGGTTGCCACTAGGGCTCAACAAAAACTCTTTAAAATTAGTAATTCATTTATCCTAAGATGGACATTCAGAATATGTATTATTATTATTATTATTTTGCTGTACGCGGGCCTCTCACTGTTGTGGCCTCTCCCGTTGCGGAGCACAGGCTCCGGACGCACAGGCTCAGCGGCCATGGCTCATGGGCCCAGCCGCTCTGTGGCATGTGGGATCTTCCCGGACCAGGACACGAACCCGTGTCCCCTGCATCAGCAGGCAGACTCTCAACCACTGCACCACCAGGGAAGCCCAGAATTTGTATTTTTGAATTAATTAACTTATTTATTTTTGGCTGCATTGGGTCTTTGTGCTGTGCACGGGCTTTCTCTAGTTGCAGCGTTGGGGGGCTACTCTTCGTTGTGATGCGAGGGCTTCTCATTGCAGTGGCTTCTCTTGTTGTAGAGCACCGGCTCTGGGTGTGTGGGCTCTAGAGCGCAGGCTCAGTAGTTGTGGCACAGGGGCTTAGTTGCTCCACTGCATGTGGGATATTCCAGGACCAGGGATCGAACCCATGTCCCCTGTACTGGCAGGCGGATTCTTAACCACTGCACCACCAGGAAAGTCCCCAGAATATTTTTAAGTTCTATTTGCATCTATAAAATTGAACCAGTATTATGTTTATTTAAATTAAGGTAAAATGCTAGGAAGAATATTCAAATTTGCAATAAGAATGTTTTTGTAATTTATAATAACAATTATAAGCTTGTTATAATTAGATAAGGAGAAAAATGCTTATATTAACATTCATTTATGTTAATTATTTTAAAATTGTAGCCTTGATCTCAGTATGGAACTACCACAAGGTCAAACAGTTTCTTTTGGCACAGGTGTTAACTTCCATGGAACAGGTAGAAGTTGGATTTTATCTTGATTTGTATGAACTTGATGAATGAATTAAATATATGTGTATTTATATGTATATATAAGCAAATATATTCTCCTTTTATCTATTATAAAGAGTATTTTTCTACTATAATATGACATCATCGTAAATAAGCAAGATGTAATTAGCCTTTAACTCCTTAATGATGGACATTGCATGCATATTTCATTTAACAATTGAATTTGTTCCCCTTCATAGCCTTCTGCTCTATTAAGTTCTCCATTTATTTTGAAATGTTTAAAAAAAGTAAATTCTTAATATTTTTGTGTGAATTTTTGAGACAAGATTTTAAATCTTATTTGAATATGAGCTATTTAAAATATTAGTGATTTATATTTGTCACAGCCCTGTGACTTTTAATTTTTGCTTTCTCCAGGATGAACTATCACAGAGACTTGCTCGTCTGCGTGATCAAGTGTAATTTAAAGAACTAGCGCTTTTGTTTACTTCACTGGCTTCTGAAATATTTTGTGTGTATGTATAGATAAGTTTCACTCCAATTACAATAAGAATGCCATACATTACAGAATGCTTAACACTATTTGTATATAATGCTTTCTTTTACCTTGCTGTACTTTCCAGTACTTTAATTCCAGAGAGTTTCCACCTTGACAGATTTTACAGTTTTGTATATTATGTTGAAAAGTGCAAGAGATGGGTTTTTGTAGGTGTCTTAGACTGAGCTAGCATTAACTTGTTGTATATGAAATATCTTCCTCAAAAATTACATTAAAAAATCTAGGACCAAAGTACTACAGAATAAAGTACTTTATACAGAATAAAGTATAGAATAAAAGTTTTGGTTTCTTTTTAACTCAAGGTAGTTTTAAATCTCTGTCTACATTCACATGTGATACATAAAAATAAAAACAGGGAAAATATGTTTACTTAATATGTTTACATAACCAAAAACACCTCATTTAGCATCATGCAATGGACGGTGCTACTTTTTGTGTTTTATGTTTGTTTTTGGTATTCAAGCAGAAATTCAGTTGACTTTTAATCTGTATTCATCAACTTTTAAATTTAGATTACTATGAGAATCTTTACCTAGTAATTTAATGACTATTAATTGAATTCCTTAAATAAAAAATATTTTCATTGATAAAAAATCTGCAAAATTAAATCAAAGAAATTAAGGTTTGCTCATTAAATATTTTTCTCTTTGGTAAATATCACTGTTAAGACTCACCAAGAAATTCAACATTTCATACTTTTAAATGAAAGTGAAACATTTTTAATGATTACCCAATTTGCACTCAACCCTTGTTAGGTTGTATTTTAAAAGGAGATTAATTTGCATGGCCTTAACATCATTTACATTTCTCACAGAATTGTTGATTGGTTTTCAAAAATCTTGGCCAGTGTTTTTAAACCAACCAACAAAAAATAACAACAAAATTGAACCAACTCAAGTTACAACTTTGTTGATCCTTGAACAACGTAGAGGTTATGGGTTTCAAGCCCCCTTTGCAGTTGAAAATCTGCATATAACTTTATAGCTGGCCCTCTGTATCTGTGGTTCCACATTCGCAGATTCAACAAAACACAGGTTGTGTAGTACTGTAGTGTTTATTGAAAAAAATCTGTGTATAAGTGGACCCACACAATTCAAACCTGTGTTGTTCAGGGGTCAACTGTACTATAAGTCCTGGTTAAATGTGTTCATTCTTTTATCTTAAACAACTCTCATAACTGGAAGAAATAAAGTGGAAAATAAATAAATTGGAATAAAATGTTTTGCCCAGCTATGCAAATAACTTCCAGCCTAATGGAGGTCAGGAGCATAACATACACGGTGGGCAGAAAACTCATAAGATTGTAAAGAAGACTAGACTCTTGAAGGCCAGGATTCTTGGGGGAAAGTATTTGATGACCAGCTGTACTACTTGCCATCTCCCCAGGAATATCTATATTTTACCCAACTAAGATGAACAAATTAACATATGCCTGCACTTTTCTGATGTAGCAGTCTCAAATGTGGAGAAGTGACCAAGTTAGATTTTAGAAAGTGTACTACTAATCTAGGTTAAGTAGGTAAAGTGTTTTTCCTTACTTAATGTATGATTGGTCCATGAAAGAATGCCAGTATTTCATGAAATTCTATTAAGAACACGTCTGTTTAGGCATTCTTCGTTCAAAGTGCAATTATGGAGGCTCTTTTTCTTTTAATTTTTAAATTTAATTTAATTTCTTTTTTTATACAGCAGATTCTTATTAGTTATCCATTTTATACATATTAGTGTATATATGTCAATACCAATCTCCCAATTCATCACACTGCCACCCCCACCCCCCCGCCGCTTTCCCCCCTTGGTGTCCATACGTTTGTTCTCTACATCTGTGTCTCTATTTCTGCCCTGCAAACTGGTTCATCTGTACCATTTTTCTAGGTTCCACATATATGCATTAATATATGATATTTGTTTTTCTCTTTCTGACTTACTTCACTCTGTATGACAGTCTCTAGATCCATCCATGTCTCTACAAATGACCCAATTTTGTTCCTTTTTATGGCTGAGTAATATTCCATTGTATATATGTACCACATTTTCCTTATCCATTCGTCTGTTGATGGGCATTTAGGTTGCTTCCATGACCTGGCTATTGTAAATAGTGCTTCAATGAACATTGGGGTGCATGTGTCTTTTTGAATTATGGTTTCCTCTGGGTATATGCCCAGTAGTGGGATTGCTGGGTCATATGGTAATTATATTTTTAATTTTTTAAGGAACCTCCATACTGTTCTCCATAGTGGCTATATCAATTTACATTCCCACCAACAGTGCAAGAGGGTTCCCTTTTCTCCACACCCTCTCCAGCATTTGTTGTTTGTAGATTTTCTGAAGATGCCCATTCTAACTGGTGTGAAGTGATACCTCACTGTAGTTTTGATTTGCATTTCTCTAATAATTAGTGATGTTGAGCAGCTTTTCATGTGCTTCTTGGCCATCTGTATGTCTTCTTTGGAGAAATGTCTATTTAGGTCTTCTGCCCAGTTTTGGATTGGGTTGTTTGTTTTTTTTAATATTGAGCTGGATGAGCTGTTTATATATTTTGGAGATTAATCCTTTTTCCATCGATTCGTTTTTTTGCTAAGTACTCACAATTCATATGTGATGTTTCCTATTGTAAAAGAGAGCATGTATAAATGAAGATTATTTTCACTGGTTAATGAAATGAGAAATTACTTTTTTGCTATGTTTGGGTTAAACCTATTTAACTTTCTTGGTAATTCATAATTTGACTATATGATGTGACTTCAATGTGGTAATCTTCCATTTTGTTTATCATTGATGCTTTGTCTTTTCTACTTAAAGGGTAAGTTTATTTACATTTGGAACATCCCAGAGAAGCATAGAAGAGATTATTACAGACTAAAATATCTGTGAAATAGAGTTTTCTTATTTTCCATTGGTGGGAATTGTAGCTTTTTTTTTCTTTTTTGACTTTAATGCAAATTGTTAAATTGCAAATATGGCTTACTTACATCTAGAAATATAAATGACTCTGATCTAAAGATAACTGCTCATAGTTTTATTTAACAACCGAATCAGATTTGTCTTTTAAAACTATTGTTCTCTGATAGACACAAAGTTTTGCTTTTGGATTCATTTATTATCTTATAATAAATTTTTCTTTCTTACAATTTGTTCTTAGACCAAGAGCCCCACAAACTGTGAACTCTTTCTTACCTTGTTAGTACAAGTTATATTTCTACTTTGATAAGTGATTCAATCATTGAAAAGTATAACACATCAAACTATACTATCATGAAAAGTAGACATCACAGCACCTTTCATTTACCTTCAGTTTTAGTTCCCTATCAATCTACTTTTCTCCAGATTTTTTTCTAAGTATTTGATTATATCATTTGGTAAAATGTATAAGGTTAAAAGCTCAGAAACATTTTGCTGCACCTTCACCCTTTAGACGATGTGGCTATTATTTAAAGCAATCTTAAAAAGGACCCCTGACAAAAATTATATCCCTGCTCCTATATGCCTCAATGCCTAAAATTTTCCACTTTCTTATGTAAGCATTGTGGGCTGGATTATTTTAACTGCTAATTTATTACCAGTCATTGCTACAAATAAACAAATAGGAGATAGAACAGGTAAATTATGATGAGAGATGAGTTTGCTTTACAATTTAGAAAGTTATGGGAAAGGACATCTGGATGGACTATCTGAAGAGAGTCTTAAGGGTACTAGTTATCTATAAAGAAAATAAGAAAAGGATTGATAGGTTGCCAAAGACAAACCTAGCGTAGTTTTCGGTGGATTTGCTCAAGTTAGTAAATAACTGTTAGTAAATAACTGTTCCAAGAGAGTCTTAAATTGGCTCTAGTGTAGACTGTAGAGGAAAAAGCCCCAGATCTGATCTACAGTGATTGATTTGGATTTCTAGCTCTAGCTCTGATACTGACTTCTAACTTAAATAATTCTCTTACCGCCATTTGGGCCTTATATTCCCCTTCTACAAATCTTTTTAGAGTACATTGGTTGCATAAACTGAAGTGAGTTGCTGTAGTACAGTACATTACCTCCATTCTTTTCTGTTTTCTACTATTCACCCAAAAGATTGCTAAATGCAGTATTAAGATGTTATGAGTCTTAGAGTCTTTTGTCTCAGGAGAGCTAGAGAACATCTAATCCACCCCATAACTCATTTTACAGAAGAGGAGACCAGAGAGGTTCAGATCTACCACATTTGTTGGGCATCTACTATGTGTTAGGAATGGTTCTGGGTACTTTGATATACTGTGGTTTATTTAATCCTCAAAATCCTGTGAGCAGTTGGATGATTGTTATCCCAATTTTTAGAGAACAGGAAATAGGCTGATAGTTGAAGTAGATGGTGAAGAGTCATACAGCAACTGAGAAACAGAGCTTGGATTTTATTACTGATATGTCTGACTTCAAATTCAGTGTTCATGGCACTGTACTATACTGGATTCTAACTGGAATTACAAGAGAAGCCTTGTTATACCTCATCTACATTCTATTCCCAATATATAATTTTCTGATTTTATTGCTGAGACAGTGAAAGCAACTAATCAAATTCTTGACTAGAGGGTAGTTCATCCTGAGACAAATAGGTGTTCTAGGTGAAGATTGGTTCTTCTCCTATTTCTTTCTTCTGCAGTTTGAGCTATCAGAAAAATATGATTTTATTTCAGTTTGGAAATCATAGCCGTTTTTCCATAAGTTAACAAATGGAATCAATTTGTTGCAAAGTTAACTAAGTTGTATTCATAATCAAGCTTTTCATCTTCCACACTGGGAAATGCTCCCAAGCAAAAATATATATTGGTCAAAATCATTTGACTAAAATTACAAGAATAAAATCTATCCAGCCTACTACCTACTGATGATACTGTCTATATTCTTGTCAGTATACTACTTCTCTACTGTACTAGCAGGTACAAAGTTCTTGAAAGTACCTCACTACAAATAAATGACTGTTGTGCCTGTGGTGCTTAATAATTTATATATTAACCACTAACTCATGAGTTATTTCATCTGCCAGACAGGTAAAAGCCTTCCAGCCTTCAGTTAGAAAAGTCCAAATAGAATGTTAAAGGAAAATTTATGCCTAGTAAAATAACTTATTCTGTTTAATGTTTGTTCTCTAACCTAGGGAAGGAAAAAATGTCTTCATTCAATGTCTTGCTTGGTCATTAAAATAAAGTTGGGTCCCATGTTCCAAGTGAAGGTTCATAAAATGATGCTGTGTCCATTTCTTAGAAATCTTACTCAAACTTGATCATGCCAGAGCTTGATATGTTTAGCTTTTGCTTTATCAAAATGACATGAAATCATTGGCAGGAAAAAGATTAAAACTTTTGGAAAACATCGCACAGTGATTTTATGTTACTTCTATAAAGGGATTTGGGTTTGAAGTAACAATTATATGGAATCTTGATAATTTCTTATTTAGATTCAATCAAACAAAGTCTAAGAGCCATTCTGGGGTTAAATGAAAGATGATGGAAGATACTTTTCCAAGTAATGAGAAGAAAAGAAAGATTTCCAATTACAAAAATCTATAGAGATTTCCCAGCTCATTATGCCTTTTTGAGGCCCTCCAGGTGGAATTGCCTATTTACAGAAGAAAGAAAATCGAAAGCTAAATTCATTATTCCCATTCATGTTACACCCATTGTAAGCTTCATAAAGAAGAGGCATTACTTAGCTCCGGTGAATATAGCAACAGCATTCTACTTGTAAAGGACTTGAAATTGTCTTGCTTCTTTTTTTTTAATATTTTTATTGGAGTATAATTGCTTTACAATTGTGTGTTAGTTTCTGCTTTATAACAAAGTGAATCAGCTATACATATACATATATCCCCATATCTACTCCCTCTTGCTTCCTTTAGCCCAACCTCCTGCTTCCTTTTAACTGACCAAGAAGGTCGACCCTATGGAAAAACCTTCCTGTTGCTATAAATCTCCAAGTAGAACTACATCTGAGACACCCCAATTCTTCTGACGTGTGTGAGATTAGAGAGTGAGAAAGAGGTTCAAAATGGCAACACTCATTGAAGTAGGAAATTTTCACATTAAATAACTATTTTTTCAGCACTTACTATGCACAAGGCCCAAACTTGTCTTTACTTATACTGCCCAGATGGATGCTCAATGATTCAAAATATTTAGAGGTTTTTTTTTTTGAGGGGAGGGAAATGATAACCAACATATATTAAGTACCGGGTATATAACTATTACTGTTTTACCTGTTACTTCATTTAATCCCCTCAACAACCTCATAAAGTGAATATAATCCCATTTTACAGATAACAAAAATTCAGGTCTTGTCCAAAGTAGTGATGATAGTAATTTAATTAACACTTTTTGAATATTTGCTATATGCCAAGCACTATTCTAAATGCTCCTAACTCTTTTAATTGTCACTTCCATTTTACAGGTGAAGAAATTAGTAAGTGGCAGGGCTGAAATTCACACCAAAATATTTAAGTTCTTTTAGTTTGCAAGGAATGTAGATAAGCTTAGATCATGTCTGCTAAAGAGGATTTATTATAAAAATATGTAGAGAAATACAGAGGTCAGTACACCATTTTGATAACCATACAACCAGGCCTCACAGGTAACTGGAACTTTACATATTCAAGATACAACAGTAGCTCTAGCAGTCTAATAAGAGAGATGGATTATCAATACCTCTACTAAAAGTTCCCCTCAGAAACTATTATGTTTCTCCTGCCCCTAACGTTACAGCATTTGGTGATCACCATTATCAGCTTACTCTGCCTGTTTCTATGGCTTCAATCAGCACCCATAATTGCCATAACCAATCTTTTCCTGTTTTCCATGTCCCTAATCCTCCTTTCTCACTACCAAATTCAAGAGAGGATCTGATGGACTCAGCCAGTTACCATCTCTCTAGGCCCCCTACTGGGCAAAGTTTTCATGCCAATTGACAAGCCCTTTATATGCTACTAAATGGGATGGTCACCAAAGGATAAGGAAACCCTCAGAAGGATACAGTGAGAATGGGAAACACCTTAAATGCCCTGTCCTGTACATTGACCCTTAAGCCCATGTATGCTTATACCATGTCACTTATTTTTTATTATGGTGTACTAACATTTTTATGTCACTAGGTCCTTACACCTTTTCCATTATCTTGATAGTGGAGTACTCAAATCTCAGGTCAAGCCCAGAAGGCATAAATTTGTTTCGTTTCCTGGCTTTCCTTTTAACACCCATCACCCTACTTTCAGCACCCTCCCTCTCATCATGTGTCAGAGACCATTGCTTTCCTAAGAAGGAATTGACATGAGCACTTACTATGTACCAGGCATGTCACAAATATCTCATAATTCTCACAGCAGTCCCATAAAGTGAGATGTTAATCCCCATTTTACAACAGACTGGGCCTGAAGCTCAGACAGGTAAAGTAACGTAGTCGGAGTCTCAGAGCTAGGGTGAGAGAGCCCAGATTTAATCCCACATCTGAATCCAAAGCCCATTGTGTTTACACTCTACCAAACTGTCTCTGAAAAGGAGGCATCAGCCAAACTCACTCATGGAGACTTTGGGAACTCTCCTACAAGAGAATTTGGATTTTAGGTAATAATAACATCTACCATTTTAAAAAACATTTTCCATGTGCCAAGCACTTAATAATATTATCTCTATAATCATCACAACAACCCTTAGAGGAAGATACCATTCTTTACCCGTTTTTAAGATGAGGAAACAACTTTAGAGAAATTAAGCAACTTACCTAGGATGAAGAGTTAGTAAATAGCTGAGTCCCAATTGGAAACTTGGCTCTTAATCACTGCTTTCCATTTTAAGGCCTTAGGAAGACGGCAATGCTTAACACAAGCACTGCTTAACACAAGCGCTGCCAGTAGAATCTGGGGCATGATTGCAAGGCTTACAAGAAGATATTTTTCAGTGGGAGGTTATAATGCATCTATTTATAAGGCTATCCCTGTCTGAAGCATCCCTATTCTTGATTATGTGGAGATAAAAATTTTAGAAACAGGTCCTCTGTTACCCACTTGACCAACCTCATTCCCTAAATTAAGCCCCAGTGCAACAATGGAACTACTCTTGATGCCCACCTTATGCAGAGATGATCGTCTCTTCTTTGCAGCCCTTTGCTTTTTCACCTGGAACAAGTTGTGCTGGATAATCATGGAAGCTGAGTCTGACCAGCTAGGAGTCACTACTTTTCTGAGGATGGCAGGCTGTTAGGGCCTTTGAGGTTGAACACACAGTTTCATTGTGTTAAGCCTCTGCATGAACAGTCTCTACTCATTTAATTCAGTACTGGGACATGGTGGCCGAGGGCTGGGAGGCTCTCCTGTAAATTAGCTGCTTCTTTTACCCAGTGGATGATTCAAAGAGAAGTGATCCTGGATTATTTCAAGACCTTGGAATATTTGCTATTGATTGAGCAATCATTTCATACTTACTGCCTGGAGCTTTGAGCCAGTGTGGACCACTGTTTCACTGTCCTGGAGTGTCTTTAGAACTTGTGAATCTTCCACTGAAAGCAGCTCACTGGGAGGGGGCAGTAGTGAGCTGCTCAGGGTTCTCCATGTAGATTCCTTCCAGAGTACAGACCTCTACAAAGGGTCACTGTTTCTTCTCTGGCCCTCGGGCTACCCCTACTGGACAGGAGAGGAGGCTACGGTGGCAGCCTTCTTTATCTTGGGCTTCTTTCCTCCCTGTGAATACCCAGAAAACCATGCTATCTATGAATGTCTGGGCCTCCTCCTCATGGAACAGATGGGGACATTGAGACCTAGAGAAGGACATGCCTGGAAAATATGCTATATCCACATCAAATCAGTGGGCTTTCTTGGCTCTAGGATATGAGGAATGATAATTTTTTAAAATTAATTTGCATCAATAAAAGCACTTTTAAATTAATTCAGTATAACTTTTCTAGAGTGAAAAATTTACTAACATTCAACCTATTGTTTTCTGGCCCCTCCAAATTAGTTGATATCTTATTTGTTAAAACTCATATGGCAAGGATTTATTATTATTTTTTCAGCATCATAATCATTATTCAAAAACTTTAATTTCTCTAACACCTACTAATTTACAGGATGCTTTCACATGTACCATGAAAGATTCGTTTTCACAACCCTGAAAGAAGAAAGCAGGGCAGGATATTATTAACTTTGTTTCATAGAAGAGTATCTGGAGGCAAAGATATTGAGTGATCTCTCCATGTCAAACCCACCAACCTGTGGTCCTAAGGTTCAAGGATTCTCCCCCACTTTCTTTTCTCTTTAGAGAATATTGGCCCCTATTGCCCAAATACCACCTAGCAAGCAAATTATCTTACCTGCTCCCAAGGATGGAGAGAATATGTGAGAAAAGTTTCAAAGTCCCCCACCCCCACCATGTCACACACATATTGAAAACAAAACAGGGACGTCCCTGGCAGTCCAGTGGTTAAGATGTTGCCTTCCGATGCAGGGGATGTGAGTTCGATCCCTGGTTGGGGAGCTAAAATCCCACATACCTTGCAGCCAAAAAACCAAAATATAAAACAGAAGCAATATTGTAACAAATTCAATGAAGACTTTAAAAATGGTCCACATCAAAAAAAAAACTTTAAGAAAAACAAATCAAACAAACAAAACTCTGCCATCAGTCACAATGCCTCGCTTTCCACTATTTGATGCATTCCTTTGAGCTGCTTCTTTTCATACAAATTCCTTGAAATAAATATCCCATTAAGCAGTATGAGCCATTCACATACTCATATTGAATATCTGTATCTAAATTCAGCATAGCCAGATATTAGAGAAATAGAAATTAAGTCAAAAAGAGGCATTGGCTTGGGTGAGGTTTAACATGGATAATGCCCACTGCTCAGAAATAGAGTGTCGGAGAATTAGGAAGCCAGGACTGGTTAGTCACTAGAAGGAGAGGTGGGAAGAGTATGCTGAAGACAAGCTTTGCCAAATTCCCCATTGATCTCAGAGTGTGTCATCTCTCACAGAAATGAGGACCTCAGTAGCCGTCAAGACTGGGGCACAAATTTGCCATCTTTGGTCTATTTGTCATAATCACCCCAGTCATACTGGAAAACATAATTTCTCTGACACTTTTCCGTGGGAAATAGTCATATCCCAACCATCTTGATGTGTTTTACAAGCCTTAACATACTTTCAGACATGAATTTAATCCTTCCATAAATGTGTGTCATTTTAACAGCACGGTTTCCAAATTAAAGGGGAATGTGAAGGGATGGAAAGGGCAGCTCTCATTAAATAGTGCTAGAAAGAAAAAACAATTTCCAAAGCTTCCTCTACTCTGTTACAAAAATCCCATTGAGAGCAGCCTCTGATCTGTCCATTGCTTTGGAAAACAGCAGAGAAGCTGACAAGGACTCACCTTAAAATTATGGAATCTAGAAAAATGGTACAGATGAACCTGTTTGCAAGGCAGAAATAGACACAGACGTAGAGAACAAACATATGGACACCAAGGGGGGAAAGGGGGCGTGGGATGAATTGGGATATTGGGATTGACATACATACACTAATATGTATAAAATATATAACTAATGATAATGTGCTGTATAGCACAGGGAACTCTACTCAATGCTGTGGTGACCTAAATGGGAAGGAAATCCAAAAAAGAGGGGATATATGTATATATATAGCTGATTCACTTCACTGTACAGCAGAAAGTAACACAACACTGTAAAACTATACCCCAAAGTAAAAAAAAAAAAAAGTTAAAATTTTAAAAATGAAATGGAATAGTCAGCTTCCTACAAGGATGTCTCCTGCCCCAGAATATGTCCCTACTGTCAACTGAAGTATCTTAAGTTCCACCATAATAATATCCTTGGGGTGTATTAAAGCATCAATACTCTTTTGAAGGGGAAACTTAAACTGTTAAAGCTCAAACAGTGGTTCTAAAAGTGCAATACTCAAACCAGCAGCAGCAGCATCTCCTGGGAACTTGTTACAAAAACAAATTATTGGTCCCACCCTAGACCTAAAGAATGGGTGGGGAGAGGCAATCTGTGTTTTAACAAGCCTGCAGGTGATTCTGATGCATGCTAAAGTTTGAGAACCATTTCCTTAGTAGGATTTAGTTTATCAGATAGTTTTTATCCTGCATAGTAGCTTATTATTATAGCTGTTTTTATAGTCGTAAACGTGCCAGATAGTGACCCATTACAAGGCATATCTCATTTAATTCTCAGAATAAACCCAGAAAGTATTATTTTTTCCTCTATTTTTAAGATGAAGAAACTATGTCAGTGAGATTAAGTTATTAGCCCAAGCTACTAAATGATGGAGCCGAGCCTGTAGTATATCTCAGGTCTTCTAACTCTAGATCTGTGATTTTCAATCATGGATCTACATTAGTATCATTTGGGAGCTTATAGAAATCCCAGAGTCAAGGTCAAACTCCAGACCAGTTACTTCAGAATTCCTGGAGGTTGGACACTTGGGTAATTTTTAAAAGCTTTCGATGATTTCAATGTGCAGCCAAGACTGAACATTTGTTCTGAACACTGACTACACATTAGAATCACCTGGAAAGCTTAAAAATTGAAACTAAATTTCACCAATTTAATGTAATGCTTAAAGAGTCCCACCTAGGAGTTCCCTGGTGGGACAGTTGTTAAGAATCCGCCAGCCAATGCAGGCGACACGGGTTCGAACCCTGGTCTGGGAAGATCCCACATGCTGCAGAGCAACTAAGCCCGTCTGCCACAACTACTGAAGCCCACGTGCCTAGAGCCCATGCTCCGCAACAAGGGAAGCCACCACAATGAGAAGCCTGTGCACTGCAACGAAAAGTAGCCCCCTCTCTCCTCAACTAGAGAAAGCCCACATGTAGCAACAAAGACCCAATGCAGCCAATAAATAAATAAATAATAAATGAATTTAAAAATAAATAAAGAGTCCCACCTAGCCAATGAGGATTGAGACCCCATGTTGTAGAAACTGTTTTACCACCTCCTTGAGCTTTAGAGAGTAGGGCCTATGTAAATGAGTCTTGATTGGTGCTGGGGGCCTATTGTGGAGGGAGATGTCAGGAAGCAACAAAGAAAAACTGTATTCACAATTTTACCAAGAGTTGGCTTGCCCAAAGTAGGTTTATAACCCACCCACCCCTTCCCTAATACTGGGTGTTTCTTCTTCAATCCTTATCTCCTATTCCCAAAGGGAAGACTCCATTTGTACTCTTATTAGAGAGACAATCAATATATGACATAATTTTTAAGCACAAGGCTCTTAAACCAGACTGGCACTTGCTACAAGGTGACCGTAGGCAAATCACTGAAGCTCTTTGTGCTTCAATGTCTTTATCTGTACTGTAAAATGTGAATAATTGTATTACCTACCATAAAGGTCTACAAAAGGTCATTGAGAAGACTAAGGGAGGTGATCCATGTAACATGCTTAACACATTGACAAAGTGTTATCTAACCTCTGTGCCTCAGTTTCTTCATGTGTCAACTGAAGGTGAACATACCCATAAATACAAAAATAAACAAATGGGACTTAATTAAACTTAAAAGATTTTGCACAGCAAAGGAAACCATAAACAAGACAAAAATACAACCCTCAGAATGGGAGAAAATATTTACAAAGGAAACAGAAGATAAAGGATTAATCTCCAAAATATACAAACAGCTCATGGAGCTCAATGTCAAAAAATCAATCCAATTAAAAAACGGGCAGAAGACCTAAATAGACATTTCACCAAGGAAGACATACAGATGGCCAAGAGGCACATGAAAATATGCTCAACATCACTAATTATTAGAGAAATGCATATCAAAACTACAATGAGGTATCACCTCACACCGGTCAGAATGGCCATCATCAAAAAAATCTAGAAACAATAAATGCTGGAAAGGGTGTGGTGAAAAGGGAACCCTCCTCTGCTGTTGGTGGGAATGTAAATTGATACAACCACCATGGAAAACACTATGGAGGTTCCTTACAAAACTAAAAATAGAACTACCATAAGACCCAGCAATCCTACTACTAGGAATATACCCTGAGAAAACCATAGTTCAAAAAGAGATATGTACCAAAATGTTCATTGCAGCACTATTTACAACAGCCAGGACATGGAAGCAACCTATGTGTCCATCAACAGATGAATGGATAAAGAAGATGTGGCACATATATACAATGGAATATTACTCAGCCATAGAAAGAAACGAAATTGAGTTATTTGTAGTGAGGTGGATGGACAAAGAGTCTGTCATACAAAGTGAAGTAAGTCAGAAAGAGAAAAACAAATACTGTATTCTAATGCATATACATGGAATCTAAACAAAACAAAACAAAATAAAACATGGTACTGATGAACCAAGTTGCAAGGCAGGAGTAAAGTTGTAGACATAGAGAATGGACTTGTGGACACAGGGAGGGGAAGGGTAAGCTGGGACAAAGTGAGAGAGTGGCATTGACATATATACACTACTAAATGTAAAATAGATAGCTAGTGGGAAGCATCTGCATAGCACAGGGAGATCAGCTCGGTGCTTTGTGACCATCTAGAGGGTGGGATAGGGATGGTGGGAGGGAGGCTCAAGAAGGAGGGGATATGGGGACATATGTATGCATATAGCTAATTCACTTTGGTGTACAACAGAAACTAACACAATATTGTGAAGCAATTATACTCCAATAAAGATCTATTAAAAATATGTATGGCATGATATGGTCTCAACTCCCTAACACACTAAATAGAAAACTTGCATACTCAGATCAGGACTTATCTCCCTTCTCTTACCTAGCTTACAGATGAGACATGATCGTTTTTGTTTCTTGTCAGGTTAGATTACAGTTTAAAAATTTCACTGTTTGGAGGTTACAGGTGGTTTGAAGGGAGGGTGGTGTGTCAAGTCCTAAGGTTAAGGCTGGTCTTATGCCAGATAGGCCAGAGGAATTGGCTGAAAATGCAGGATTATGTGTGGTCACTTAAAGGTAACAGTTGATGCAAGGATCAAATGCGCCCTTGTACCTGGCCATCCTTCAGAGAGTACAGGCTGTGTTTTTAAATATAATTCTGTGAAATGTGACATTCTTATGAGGGAGAACTCCAGATCTGAAGGACATGGAAGGGTTTATAAGTTCTTTAAAGTGTTATATGTGTATGTTTTGAATGTAATCATTTGTTCTGAAGAAATAAAATGTGTCCCCCCCCCAAAAAAATAGTAACAGTTATGAGAATTTATCTCCCTGAATTTTAAGGTATGGTGCCTGAAATCCCACAATTTTCTATTTATTATCACTATCCCATTTCATACATGAGATTGCATGTGTGAAAGCACCTAGTACCTATACAACAATAATTTGAAAATAGCAAAACATCTAATCCAGCAGCATCTCCACTCTCCTTCCCTGCCACACACACTAAAAGATATAAGTAAACAATTAATTAATTAAAAAGTCAGTCTATATAAATATTTCCCTTAAAAATCATCATGAGAAACCTTAATTTACCCTCCAACAGTGTTACACATTAGTTCCAGTCTGTTAGAAAGGGCTGAGACGAATTGCTATGACCTGGAAGTTTATAAAATCTATGAGAGTTACACAAACTTTCTTTCAAGAATTTAACAAATAGAGTCACTCTGGACATCCGAAAAGGTCTGGCCTCTCATCTTCTGCAGGCATACTCAATATCCATGGTGAAATTTTAATGTCCTATCAGATTTCTATTGATTCAGGCAGCAGGTGCTTAGTTTATTAAGGCCAAAAGAAAGGCTAAATTATTCAATAAGGAAGAAGGGGGTGTGGAGAGCCACTAGAAATCCCATTTCAAAGTTACAGCAGTTTCATTTATAACCCCTAGATCATATGTGTGCCCTATAATTTTTCAGTTTAAATTCCAAACAACAGTTCTAAATATGTTTTTTGCAAATGAGAACCACTTGGTAGGAATAAGATAACTATATACCCGCATTTTGATAGCACAGAATCAGTGGTATGCTGAAGCTGGCTGGGACAAGCTTATGAGAGCTTATTTTTACGTTTTTAGGAAATTTGTGAGCAAGTAGCTTGAAATTGACCATGATGGGAAACATACACCAAGACAAATCAGGACTTTTTCATTTTATTTGTCTTCAGAGAGTCAGTTGTTAAAATTGATTTGCTTCTACTACTGCATGGGATCAAAATGGCCACTTTTCTTACTGACACGTACAAGCAAACATTGTGAAAACAGCAATTTTTCTGTTTTCCCTCACAACAAAGCTTGTATGATATTAACAACAGTTAGAAACTTTTCAGCCATTATTTCTTCAAATATTTTTCTGCCTCCACTCTCTTGGGTACTTCAAATACACATATATTGGGACTCTCTTGAAGTTGTTCCAGAGCTTACTGATGTTCTTTTCACGTTTTCAATTCTAATTTCTGTTTGTTTCATTTTGAAGAGTTTGTATTGCATTGTCTTCAAGTCCACTAACTTTTTCTTCTGAGATGTGAAATTTTGCAATTTGCTGCTAATCACAGCCAGTGAATTTTAAATCTCAAGCATTGTAGTTTTCTTCTTTAGAAGTTTAACTTGCATCTTTTTTATATCATTCATGTCTCTACTCAGCTTTTTAAACATATGAAATATAGTTACAATAACTATTTTAACATCCTTTTCTGCTAATTCTAACATGTATGTCAGTTCTGAATCACTTTTGTTTGATTAATGTTTCTCATTTATGGCATGCATTTTCTTGCTTCTTCTCATGCCTCGTTGTTTTTGATTGGATATCAAATGTGAATATTACCTTTTTCAATGCTGGATATTTTTGTATTCTTATAAATATTCTTGAACTTTACTCTCGGCTACCATTAAGAAGAGTTTTGGTCATTCCAGGTCTTCATTGTAAGATTTTTTAGGCAGGACAAGAATAGCATTTAGTTTGGAATATAGACTCAAGGCATTATTCCTCACCACTGAGGCAAATGCCTTCTGAGTGCCTATTTGCCTATAAATTATAGGTTTTCCAATATCACTGGTAGTAATATGCACTAATTCTAGCCCTGTGTGAGCACTCTTCTTTGTAATCCTACCAGATAATTATTTCTCCAGTAGTTTACTTACATGCATTCACTGATGAGTACTCTGCTAAATATCCTTTGCAACTCTTCAGGGTTCTTTCTCTGTAGCTCTTTCCTCTCTGGTACTTTGTTTTGTGAACTCTAGCCAACTTGATCTCCCTGGACTTTCAGCTCCATTTCCTTAACACAGGGAATTTTCTCTGCTTCTGTTCCCTCTCCTTGTTCTGTGGCCTGGAAAGTCTCTCAAAATAATAACCTGGGGCAATCATAGGGCTAATCTCATTTGTTTTTCATCTCTCAGAGATCACTGCCCTTTTTTTGCCTGATATCCAGTATCTTAAAAACTGTTATTTTATATAGTTTGTCTATCTTTCTTGGTTGTTTCAGGCAGGAGAGTAAATCTGGCCCCTGTTACTCTATTTGGACTAGAAGTGGAAGTTGAGGGAATCGAATGTGATCTGATATCCAAGATAGATGCTTTAAGATATTTCCCTTTATAGTTATGCAGTATGTAGTCTTCAGTGTGTATATGGACTTGAAGGCCACTTAGGATGAGACTGATTGCAGGAGACCAAGGATATTGGCTATGATGCCTTCCACATTTATGAGAGAGGGCGTGGTTTACAATGTGTCAGTATTATTTTTATTTATAATCATCCATTCCTTCTTTTTATAGTCACACATATTGATTTTCCTCTGGAGAAACATCACTTTCTCACTCTCAGTCTGTGTGAGCCCAGTATCGCTGACATCACTCATCACTCTGTAGCAAGTAGGGTTGTCACATGACCCAGATCTGGGAAATCAAAATCACTGCTCTCTAAGCTATAGATATTTGGTTTAGGAAGGGTAAGTTTGTCTAAGACTTAACTCCAGAACATTTGCTGGAACTATTGGAAAGAGACCATTTCTTTCCACTGGACTTGTAGCTGGTTAGATGTAGGAATAGATCTGCTAAGGGCTACCCACCCCATACCCCTCTGCTACCCAGATATACATACAGAGAAAGAAAAATAGAGACCAACTCCTTGTGACATTTTTGAGTCCCTGAGTATTCCTAGAGTTTTCAGTTACAAATAAATTTATTTCATTGCTAAAACCAGTTTTAGTTGAATTTCTATCAATTGCAAATAGAAATTTTTGACTCATACATAAATGATCATTGTCAGCAGGGGCTCATAGGGAGATAAGTGATTTAACAAATAATTAAAATACAAAGTACAAAATGTTCATCCTTAAGAGTACAAATAGCATGATTTCAGAGAAGGGATAAATTACAATAAAAATATAGAACTGTCATTTACTGTGTAATTATACTGTGTTGTATATACGTTATCTCATTTAATTCCCATAAGATCCTGATCAAGTAGGTATTTATTTATTCCTATTTAACTGAAGAAACCGAATCTCAGAGACATTAGGTAACTCTCCAGAGATCAGGCAGCTTGAAAATGGCAGAGGCAAAGGTGTAAACTTTCTGTCTCCCTTCAGTATTTTTAACACTTCATTATATTGCAGTTGTGGCTTTGAAGAAGCTGAGAGGGCTTTGTGAAGAAAATGGACCTCGCAGAATGGGTGCTGGAGGAAAGGGAGGGTGTTTCAAGTAGCAAGAGAGCCAGAGCAAAGGGACTGAACAGGTTTGAGAATGGCTGGCTCTCTGGGGGAGAAGTAGGAAATGATCAAGAAACCTGCCTGGTGCTCTTGAACTTCCTGATGGCATCTAATCCTGACGCTCCTTGGCTGTTGAATTTTCTGTTCATCTATTCTTTCCATCCTAGTCGCTCCCCAGGATCTTTGTTTTGTGATCATTTTATCCTGGTTTTGTTTTGATTGTCATCCAGTCAGAGGCATAGGCAAGCCTGAGCGTGAGGTAGGGCCCACACCATTGATTGGTGAATGAGCTAACACACAAGACAGATGCCACCTTTTACTAACTTCTTTACATGCCTCATATGCTTGCTTTTATTTGGCATCCTTCAATATATTTTTATCATATTTCTAATAACTGTCACATCAACATTTACTTTAAAGAATCTGTTTCTAAGAACACCAAGTTATTTAACTAAGAGACACTCTCATACTCCTTTCTATAATAGGCACTGATCATTTTCCAAATATTAGCTTATTTAATTTTCATAATGACCTTATGAGATAAAGATATGCTATTATTCCCATTTTGTAGGCAAGGAAAATGAAGCACAGAGATATTAAGTAATTTGCTCAACAATAAACAGCTAAAGTGTGGAGCTGGGATTTGTACCATCTTGGCTCCACCATCCACATATTTAACCACTACATTGCAGGAGGTAATAGAGATAACTACTCTCATAAAGACACATGCATCCAGGCTATGATTTTATGTCTCCTTTTTGTCTTGTAGTCATTCCTAGAGATCTTTCTGAGACCCTCCCAAGATGACTAGGCCCTAAAGATGTGTCTGATTGGCAGTCCCTCCCCACCATAATCCCATCTCTCCTAGCCTTTGGGGTAGAATCCAGATATTATTGACTCTTGAAGACTTTGAGGATTTTAGGAGGTATAACTAATGCTTAGATATTTTTCCTACCCATTTTCCCCTCTTGTCGGTTACATTTATAGTATGTCTGAGGCATCCTCTTTTGGCTCTAGTTAACGCATTGTGCAAACACAGGGGAATCTGCTGGCATTATTTGGGCTCCTACCTACCCTATCTAAGGATAGGATTTCAATTGTGCATCTCCTCAAACAATGGATAAAAACATGAAAGTGGTTTAAAAGACAATGGTGTACTTTGGAGTTGAAGCATTCAGTCTTTGTAGCTGATCCAAGAAAGAATCTTCATTCTTCATTTTTTCCATATTGTCTTAAATTGTTCTGTTTCAGTGAATTCTTAATACCAATGTGGTTAACTTTAAAATTATTTTTCAAAGTCCAGAGTGCTAACCACAAGATGGTAAATTTAGTGATATGTGATTGTATCTACAATTAAAAATAAACATTTTAAAAATAAAAGCGAATAATAAATAAAATTAAGGTTTCAGCAATAATGGCTTTGAAACAGGAGGGAAGGAGTCAGGGCACAACCTTTGAAAGAATGACATAGCCCCAGGATATGACATAAACTGATTAGAACCAAATGGATCCAAGATGGTGGACAGATCAACTTTTTCCACTAGACCTTGAGCCTCAGTATATGCTCACATCAGCAAGCTAAATGACACACCCACAGGCACCATGACAGTTCCAAGACCAACCATAAGGATCAAAAAGTGGGCAGTGACCCAATTCCTGGAAATCCCCACCCCTTCCTAAAATAGCTGGAATACTCCTCCCACTCATTAGCCTATGAAATTGCCCACTCCTATAAAAACTGACAACCCCATACCCTTGTGCCTTTTCTCACCTTCTGAGATGGCCCACACTCTGTGGAATGTGTTTCTCTCTAAATAAATCTACTTCTTACCTATTACTTTGTCTCTCACTGAATTCTTTCTGTGATGAGACATCAAGAATCTGAGCTTCATTAAGTCCTGAAACCAAGTGTGTGATATCAGTTGGCGGACTGTGGATTTCAACCAGGTTTGAGTCCTGGCCACATAGGTTCAAGTCCCAATCTGAGGTGCACGGTTTCAGCTTTATCTGATATCTTCACTTCACCAGCAGTTGCTCATTCCTGTGCTACAGAATCTCACTTGAGCTTATGGGGAAGGGAAAGGAAGAAAAAGGAAAAGGGAAAGAGAAACAGATGTCCAAGACATGATACTGTGAGGAGCATTTTAAATGAGGGTAAATTGAGACAAACTGAGACTTCTTAGATTCACACAATCCTTACAACAATATTACCTCCTCCCCCAATCTAATCATGTTACTCCTTCCTTCTATTAAGTTCATTTTAAAAATCACTCTTCCTATAATTAGCAACATTTGAATATGGATTGTACATAGGGTACATCTATGTTAACTGTCCTGAATTTGATAATTGTACTATTTTCTATAAGATATTGTATTTGTTCTTTGGAAATACACACTGAAATAGGGGCGAAGAGTCATGATTTTTGCAACTTACTCTCAAATTGTACAGTAAGAAAAGAAAAAGGAGAGAAGTAAATTTAAAAAATTTTTTACCTGAAAGAAAAAAATAGTCCATCTTCTTTTTTCAAGTGAACCAGCTGGCTGTAGCAACAGCTCACATTTCCTTGCCTCAGGGCCATACAGCTGGAAACTGACAGGGCTGAGAGAAAAACCTATGGCTTCTGCTTCTAATTCTATTGTTTAGAAGTGGGTGTAATGGCATATACTTTTAAGAAATTTCTTTTGACTTGTGACCTATGGAAAACAAATCTTAAAACTGATATAAAATGATGTTGGTATCTTTTTCTTTAAACTCAAATTTTGTTGACAAAATAATTCATATGAAGGCTTTGCTAAATATCTCAAGAAAATGAAGCAAATATAGTTTTCTCCTGAAGCTAATTCACAATACATCTTACTACTCTCTAGTTTAAGTGTGATACCAGATGCTGTCAGACACAAACTATCAAGCTATGGTGTGTCTGCTTCAGGAAACTCAGTGAGTCACAACTTATTTGTTTAATCTTTTTTTTTCCTTTTAAGAGTCATTATTACATTCACCCTTACGTAGAAGGCACAGACTATTGTTTGAACAACATCCAATAAGGAAGCATTAAAAATCTCAGACAGGGATAGATAGAGTATAATATTTAACTTGGGAATATTTTCCAAATACGATATTATTTGAAAATCCAATTGGACACATTACAAATGTATATCACCTTAGTTCTTTGTAGAGCACCATGGGAATCAGGAAAAGCTACAGATTTATGAAATGTTTTTGGCAGCAAACAGAAAGCATGAAATATGTTGATCAATGTTCAGACACACACTGTTTAGTCCACAATTCAGTAATAATGTGGTGTTCATTAAACTGTTTTCAGAGTTTGCTTTTGCTTTAAATAGGAATTTACCCTTTCCCCCCTTTGATCATATTAATGTATGGCTCTCAGTTGCATAAATTGAACCATTTTCCATTAGGCTGGTAAAAAAAGGAAACAGAAAAAGAGAAAGAAGGAGAAAAAGAAACAACTTGGAAGAGTTCTTCCATTATTCTTGGGCCTCCCTGGGTAGCCAAGAACTGGATGGTCCAGAAACTTCAAGACAGCTAGTAACAATATTGAACTTTGAAGACTGTCACACTTATGGTGTGTTAATTGAATTCCTTTTGACAGTGAGCAGCAAACTTGGTAGGTTACCTCCTAAATGGAACTGAAGAATGGGTTCCTGCAAATCAATTATCATCTCAGTGTTGGTGTGTGGGAACACTTCTTGCAGGTCTGTGAAGAGAGTCATCAGGATGGACTGACAACAACAAATGGGAGCTGGAGAGACTACTCAGAGAGCCTAGGGTGATTGACCTCTGCTACTTCACATGAAAGCCAAACAAGAGGCAAACAGGGGCTGAAAGAATCAGACAGTAAATCACAGACCTGGATTATGCAGCACTGCTATCAGATGCTTCCAAATGTTTGATTAATGTTGAGTAGTAGGTTAAAGTGAGGCATAGTGAAGTAGACAGACAGTCATGAAGCCCCTCTAGCAGGGACTTGTGAAGGCCAACATCTGCTTGCTTGAATTCCATTGATGCATTACTAGTGAGGGAAAGAATATGACCTTAGTATAGCATTTGTTCTCTTTACCCCTCCCTTTGGATAATCGATCATTTGAAAATTATCTCTTTGGCTGGTTATTTCCTATGTGAATTACTTATCACCACCACTTGACCTCACCTCCAAAAATTTTCTTTTAAAAGAAAGGAAGAAAAACATTGTGCTATGACCTCTGTCTCATTGCGATATGATTCCACGTGCCAAAAAGGAAAGCCATGTTACAAGACCCAGATGCTATTAGTAGGAAAATTGAACACCTTTTATAAAGTCTAGATAATATTTAAGGAATTTTAGATTGCGCTTTAAATGACAAAAGTCAGGAAACTCAAGGTTTGGGCTGATTTTCTTCTTCCTCTGATGTTTGGAGAGTAAAAAGAACAAAGGAAAGAAAATGAAAACAGTTGAAAGAGAAAAAGAAAAGCACCAAGACAAAGGAAAACCTTTATTTCTTAGTCATTTTCTGCTACTTAATTTTATCTACTGAAAGTCATGGGCCATTTTCTTCCTGGATAGTCTTCCTGTTTCCACACTGCCAAGAGATACTTTTGTATGCATGGTGTGCTTGCTATCTCACAAGGACTTGAAACTGATCAAGAAATGGATAACAATCAGTTAAACCATATTTGTGATTGCACATTATATTGAACATAAAAAAGAAAGTTACTGGCAAAATTAGGTCTCACATTTTCCCTTGAAATACAAAAGACAAAATGATTTTGTTAAGAAAAGGAAAAGCCACTGACACAAGATCGAAAAGTACATGAGAGGCAAAACCAGCAAGCAAAGGAACTAAACTTTGAGTTTCATTCTAAAGTCCAGGTCCTCTAGAGCTAATTTGAGTGAGAGGAAGAAGCACTAGCCAGGAGACTTTGGTCTCATCTTCTCTGCTGCTCACTAAATATGTGACCTTGGGTAAGTCACCAAACCTTTTGCAAAGGGCCTCACTTTCTTTATATGTAAAGTGAGGATGATAATATATCTGCCTATCTCAATTGTGTAGGCCCCCAAGATATTTACACTTTGTTGAAAACTTAAAGGCATATAAATGTTAGGGTTATGCTTATGACTATTATTATTTTTTAACCATACTTAAATAGCTGATAAAACTCCTTTTGTAGGGGCAGGATGCTAGGGGCTTGCCCTGCACTGGAGCCAACAGAAGCTAGACTAAAATAGCTAACGTTATTTAAGCACTTGCCATGTGCCAAGACCTGCACTAAGCCTTTATGTGCATCAAGTCACTTAATGCCCATAACTTTCTAAAGTAGAAATAGTTATCCCCATTTGACAGATAAGGAAACAGGCTTAGTGATTTGCCCAAGGTCATACAGCTAAGACGTGAAAAAGCTGGGATTTGAATCTAGGGCCTGCTGCCCCAAACTTGCTGCTTCCAAAGTGAGATGGAGAACCAGGTTAAATCAGGTTCTCTGAATGGGGTGCACTATATCAAAACTGGCCTAAAGAAAATCGTTCCCCTTTGGGGATTCCTGATTTTAAGCATTTCTATCAGTATTAATGAATGTGATAAACTGAGGTGCTATTCCTTCCAAGAGTCTAGAGAGGGCAATGCGTAACCCATAGAATAAAGTAATAACAGTTGTTTTAAAGACCTTGTAGTATTAAAGTGGAGGAATTTTGTGGCAGGGCTTCCTTCAAATCATACCTTTTGATAATTGCCTCCTTTTTCTACATTTACAAATGTTCTTAATTCTTCAGAACATCGATAACAATGCTTCCTTAACTTTCTAGGGTGCAGCAACCACACCAGGGTTTGAATCCTGCTCTTTAACTACCTGTGAAGCCTTTGAAAAATATTTAACTTTCTTGAGCTTAGACCTCCCCTTCTGCAAAACAGAAAAAATAATTATTACCTCATAGTGTTTTTCTGAGAATTAAATGAGACAATGTAAGTCAAAGTGCCTGCTTCATAGTATTTCTCCAAAAATAAAAATAATAACAACAATTAAATAGTTATATAGTATTTACTATGTTGCAAATATTGTTATAAGCACTTATTTATATTAACTTATATACTCATAATGACCCTCTGAAATAGGTACTATTATTATCTTCATTATATAGATGAAGAAACTGAAGCAAAGAGGGGTTGACTTGCCTCAGGTCATATTACCATAAAGTGGCAAATCCAGGATTCAAACAGAGTGGCTCTCTGATTGTTGCCTACCTGTCAGAATTTTCAAAAGAAAACAATTCCATAAAAGAAAAGAAACAAAAGTTTTGAATGATGAAAGCACAGCTGGATTGTTTATGACTTCTGAAGGTGAATATTTTTGAAAGAGCAGTGGAAAAATTTGGGAGAATTTGTTTAAAAATGAGCAACAACAATAAAATTAATGATAGCTAACACTTATTCAGCCTTTACTACATACTAGGTCCTATATTACCTCTCAGTAATCCTGACCTATAAGTATTCAATAAGCATTGATAAGTATTAATATTTTCTATTATGATTATGGAGCTCACAATCTAGTAGAAGGAATACAACATGTACACAGATAATTAGAATACAAAATAGAAAGTTCAAAGTGACAAGAAACATTAAGATAAATTGATGTGAGAATTCAGAAGCAAGAGAGGGCACTTCTAGGGTGGCAACATATATGCCACTGATAATCAAAGAAGGTTTAAAAGAGATAGTAATTTACAAGAGGCAACTTGAAGAGAAGGTAAAGGTTGCAAAATGTGGAACAGGAAGGCAAATCACAGTCTGATAGAAGGTACAAAGACAGTGAAATGCATGGTCTGTTTTGTGAATGACAGGTAATTCAATTTTTTGTGTGTGAAGCGGAGGCTGTAGAAGTTGAACTCAGCAAATTAGGGTGAGGTCAGAATTGAGGAATGAGAGATTTGAATGTCAAGCCAATGACTTTGAACCTCATTCTGTGGGAAGTGGGGAGTCACTGCAGACATATAAAAATGTTTTTTCGCATGAATAGAGAGCTCAACTTCAGGAAAACTAACCTATCAACAAATGTAGAATGGATTAGAGAGGAAGGAAATAAAGGCAAGGGATCTAGTTAGGCAGCTATTGCAATAGCCATTTGACACTGACACACACACACACACACACACAGAGAGAGAGAGAGAGAGAGAGAGAGAGAGAGAGAGGCTTTGTTTCTGTGTCAAGGGACGAATTCAACAAATATTTGTTCAAAATATACTCACAAAATTCTTACCGTGAGCCAGACACTTGGTAAGTTGAGCAGAGTCCCTCTCTGAAGGGGCTTAGTAAATTACAATTTAATAATTATAGCTTTAAAGTCTCTTAGAAGCACATTTTCTGAAAAAGTAAGACTTGATAACAGTTCACTTTTTTCAAGAAACAATTTTAACTATGCAATCAAAAAGGAAAATAATAACCTCATAGAGATTGACTATAATCAAGCATGCAAATATTCATGAAATCACAGCCACAACCTGTACTTATATCTTACAACCAGTAGATGGCGATTACAAGCTTTAATCCAGATAAAAACAAGTGGCTTTCAACTCAAAGGATAGAAGAAAATAAGTGAAAGAGGACAGAGGAGAGAAGAGCAAACAAGGGGAGAATGAGAGGAGCTTGAAGGGAAAAGAAAGGTTGGAGGAAAGGAGTGGGAAATGGCAGGGTGATAGAAGGTATGCTTGCAGTTCAAATGTCTCTCTGAGATATACTTAGTTCAGAGCTCTCTTTCCAGAAGTTAAATTTGCAGCTAGCCCTGCTGGTGGGAAAGAAATTTGTATTGGCTTCCAGGCAGATATTGAAGAAGAGAATTTTCTTATTCCATAATCCCTCCAACTGATTTTAGTAAAGAGAGGGCCTCAGATGCCTTTTGACCCCGTGGAGCAAGAAATGTTCTTGAAAAACCTCATAGCTATTCTGCTCCCTGGGTGTCTCTTTCTTTCTAGTTAAGCTGAAAATCCTAGCACAGGAAGAGAAAAGTTGGAACAGACAAGTTCCCAATATATTACTGGGAGCATTTACTAAAGTCAAAACAAAGAGGAAAATTCTAGTCAAGTTGACCTTTTGAGATTCAGATGGAGACCATTCCCAAAGGAAGAATTAGCATGAAAATGCTCAAAGTTGGATGTTGGCTGTGGTTCAGCAATGGTTTGGGGGAATTACAGGACTAAAGATGAATAAGGAAATAAAGGAGAAGGTATAGGAGCTTCTTGTCTCTTTCTTTGAGAATATAAATCCATTTTACTTCCTCTTAGTGCAGACTATCTTGAGCAAACATTAGATCTATCTTCCTGGATAGACATGGGAAGATCAGGAGTTCAGAGAGGTTACAGGCAATTTTCTGTAGGTCGGAAGTCAGGCATGGGTCTCACCAGGCTAAAGTCAATTGCTTTTTCCCTACTGAGAGCTCTAGGGGAGGTTCCATTTCCTTGCCTTCTCCGGTTTCTAGAGGCCACCTGCATTCTTTGGCTCAGGGCCCCTTCCTCCCATTTTCAAAGCCAGCAATATTGCATTTTTATGACCATTATTCCTCAGTCACATCTCCTGCTGACCACAGCCCAGGAAGGTCCTCCTGATTTAAAGAATGCATGTGATTAGATTGTACCCACTCAGATAATCCAGGATAATTGCATAATTTCAAGGTCAAAACCTTTAATCATATCTGAAACAACAAAATCCCTTTTGTCATGTAAGGTAACATATTCATAGGTTCCAGGGATTAGAGGAGAGAGGGACAGGGAAGGAGGTAGGGAAGAAGGAAGAGTGAGAGCCAGGAGACAGAGAAAGAGAGAGAGAGAGAGAACCAAGTTCACATAATAAATGAACAACACTTTTTGTCTAGGAATATTCAACAGAACTTCTTAGAAATGGGTATAGTGCATCAGTCAATTGATCAGACAGGTACTTTGAATGTCTCAGATATTAAAAGAGCCTTTATTTTTGGTGGTATGAATTTGACAATGACAGAGAAATGTTAAAAGTAAATTAAAAAAAAGAAGATATTTGTCTTTCTTGGTCTGAATTTTTCAATGAGCATAATACCCTCAAAGTCCATCCATATTGTCACAAATGGCAAGATTTCATCTTTTCTTAGAGCTGAATAGGATTCCATTATACATACCATATCTTCTTTATCCATTCATCTGTTGATAAGCACTTAGGTTGTTTCCATATCTTGACAATTGTAAATAGTGCCACGATGAACATAGGGATGCATATATCTTTTCAAATTTAGTGTTTTTGTATTCTTTGGATAAATACCCAGAAGTAGAATAGCTGGATCACACAGCAGTTTTACTCTCAATTTTTTGGAGGAATTTCCATACTATTCTACAGTATGGAATTGGCTACACCAATTAACATTCTCACCAACAGTGTATGAGGGTTCTCTTTTCTCCACATCCTCACAAACACTTGTTGTTTCTTGCTTTTTGATAATAGCCATTCTAACAGGTGTGATATGATATCTCATTATGGTTTTGATTTGCATTTCCCTAATAATTAGTGATGTTGAACATCTTTTTATGTGCCTGATGGCTACCTGTATGTCTTCTTTAGAAAAATGTCTATTCAGCTCCTCTGCCCATTTCTTAATCGGATTGTTTGTTTTAGGTTGTTGTTGTTGAATTGTATCAGTTCTTTATATATTTGTATATTAAACCCTTAACAGATATATGATTTGCAAATATCTTCTCCCATTCAGTAGGTATTTTTGTTCACGGTTTCCTTTGCTGTGCAGAGGCCTTTTGGTTTGATATAGTCCTATTTGTTTATTTTTGATTTTGTTTACTTTGCCTGAGGAGACATATCCAGAAAGATATTGCTAAGACTGATGTCAAAGAGTGTAATGCCTATGTTTCCTTCTAGAAGTTTTATGGTTTCAGGCCTTATATTCAAATCTTTAATCCATTTTGAGTTGATTTTTATGTGTGGTGTGAGATAGTGGTCTAGTTTCTTCTCTTTATTTTTTTGCATGTATCCTCCCAGTTTTCCCAACACCATTTATTGAAGAGAGTAAGCTTTCTCCATTGTATGATCTTTGCTTCTTTGTCATAAATTAATTGTCCATATATGTGTGGGCTTATTTCTGGGCTCTCAATTTTTTTCTTTTGATTTATGTATCTGTTTTTCTGCAAATACCATGCTGTTTTGATTACTATAGCTGTGTATTATAGTTTGAAATCAGGCAATATTATACCTTCAGCCTTGTTCTTTTTCTCTCAGGATTGCTTTGGCTTTTTGGGGAATTTTTGTTCTATTTCTTTGAAAAATGTCATTGGGATTTTGATAGGGATTGCATTGAATATGTAGACTGTTTTAGGTAATATGGACATTTTAACAATGTTTAACCTTTCAATCCATGAGCAAAGAATATCTTTCCATTTATTTGTATCTTCTTCAGTTTCTTTCAACCATGTCTTTAATAAGTCATATGGAGAAAGACAAATACCATATGTTTTTACTCATATGTGGAATATTAAAAAAATGAGCAAACCAAACCAAACAAAAATAAACATGTAGATAGAGAGAACAGAGTAGTGGTTGCTAGAGGGAAAGGGGTGGGGGTGAGGGTGAAATAGGTAAAGGTGTCAACTGTATGATGATGATTGGAAACTAAATTTTTGGTGATAAGCATGCTGCAATGTATACAGAAGTAGAAATATAATGTGGTACACGTGAAACTTATATAATGTTATAAACCAACATTACCTCAATTTAAAAAAATGAAATAAATAAATAAATAAATGGTACAGTAGTCCTGCTTCATGCCATACTAGATGGCATGATGATGATGATGATAACAACAATTATTTTTACCAATCACTTGCTAAGTCTGAAGCATTATTCTAAACATTTTACATGAAAAATCTTATTTAGTCCTCCAAATAACCTCAAATCCATTTTACAGATAAGGAAAAGGAGACAGAGAACTTAAGTCATTTGCACACTTATAATTAGTAGAATAAAGAACCCATCCATCAGTAGTCTATTTTATACATAGTATCAATAATATATATATATGTAAATACCAGTCTCCCAATTCCTCCCACCCCACGCCTTTCCCCCTTGGTATCCATACATTTGTTCTTTACGTCTGTGTCTCTATTTCTGCTTTGCAAGTAAGATCATCTATACCATTTTTCTAGATTCCACATAAATGCCTTATTATATGATATTTGCTGTTCTCTTTCCGACTTACTTCACTCTGTATGACATTCTCTAGGTCCATCCATGTCTCTGCAAATGACCCAATTTCATTCCTTTTTATGGCTGAATAATATTCCATTGCATATATGTACCACATCTTCTTTTCCCATTCCTCTGTTGATGGACATTTAGGTTGCTTCCATGTCCTGGCTATTGTAAATATTGATGCTATGAACATTGGGGTGCATGTGTTTTTTTAGAATTATTGTTTTCTCTGGGTATATCCCCAGTAGTGGGATTGCTGGGTCATATGGTAGTTCTATTTTTAGTTTTTTAAGGAACCTCCTTACTGTTTTCCATAGTGGCTGTATCAATTTACATTCCCACCAAAAGTGTATGAGAGTTCCCTTTTCTCCACACCCTCTCCAGCATTTATTGTTTGTAGATTTTTTGATGGTGGCCATTCTGACCGGTGTGAGGTGATTCCTCATTGTAGTTTTAATTTGCATTTCTCTAATAATTAGTGATGTTGAGCACCTTTTCATGTGTTTGTTGGCCATCTGTACTGATGGGAACATACTGTATAGCTCAGGGAACTCTACCTAATGCACTGTGGTAACCTAAATGTGAGGGAAGTCCAAAAGGGAGAGGATATCTGTATGTGTATGGTTGATTCATTTTGTTGTGCAGTGGGGGCTAACACAACACTGTAAAGCAACCATACTCCAATAAAAATTAATTTTATAAAAAGATATTAAAAAAAAGAACCCATCCAGCTGGCTGTGGAGCTCAAGCTCTTAATCATTATACTCTACTGCTTCTACATTTTAGCCTTTCATGAAGAACTTGAGAAAGTTCTATAAATGGTTTCTAAACGTCAACTAAACATGCATAGCCCCTGGTTGTTGAGGGATAGCATTTCTTCTGTTTGACTTTGAAAGAAGAAATTATCTCAAAGCTTATCAGTACTACCCTTTTTCAGGGATTGATAACTTGAAATGGATTGGCATTGATTTCCTGGCCCTGAGCAGCCTTTTAAAACTTCAGTCTGAGATTCCTTATAAAAATTTCTAACACAGCCAATTTAAAGGACCTATGTGATAAATTACACTTACATAAGTAAGCAAGCCAAGTTTATTGAAATCAGGCTTAATTTGCAAACAAATTAATCTTAACTTGGATATATTTGGTAAATAGGGTATTTTAGAAAGAAAACGATTGTTTCAGTGGATATCAAATCCTGTTGAGTTTTGTATTTACTAAGACTCACTCCCCAGATAGCCCCTTCCTTCCTGTATAACTTTAAGTTGAGTGAATAAAATGACACTCTAAGATTGTTTCTGAAGCTTATCCTTCCCATGTGAACCCTGGGGATCAAGTTATTCTTAAAACCTGGAAAGAGGGGTCCCCCAAAGGTGAATTATTGCCAAATGAAAGGGCCCCTGTAAAGTAATTTTAGCCACCCCACCCTTTCGGTGTCAAACTGCAAGGGATATCTAGTTGGATACATTTAACCAGATTAAAAGCTTTTACCTCCAAAGACCCTGCAGGTCACAAGAGAAGAACAATACACCCGTGAGCCAGTAGAAGAATCTGAGATACCTATTCAGAATACAGGTACCATCGACAGGTAAGTAAAATGATGTGGTGGGTTGGACTTTTGCCATTCTTGCTACTGTACTCTTGCTTGCATTCCACCAGTTTGCTCAGCCACTGCCACCAGCGAAGGAGCTCCTTTGTCCATGCTGGGTTTAAGGGAAACACTGTCCCACAGAAATGCTCCTCCCATTGACTTTATCCACCTTACTAGTCCCTGTAACTAGGGGACAGTGGCAAGAAAATACACTTATCAGTATTTCCAGAATTGTATCTAAAGGACAACATTTAAAAGAATGCTGGATATGCCATCAACACCCCCAGCTGGCTACTGGCCCTCTTGCATTTCCCCTGAACCAGCTGGGTCCAGTGGCAATTAATGATGTAAATCAGGGACAACACCAAAAGTGTATGAGAGTTCCCTTTTCTCCACACCCTCTCCAGCATTTATTGTTTGTAGATTTTTTGATGGTGGCCATTCTGACCGGTGTGAGGTGATTCCTCATTGTAGTTTTAATTTGCATTTCTCTAATAATTAGTGATGTTGAGCACCTTTTCATGTGTTTGTTGGCCATCTGTACTGATGGGAACATACTGTATAGCTCAGGGAACTCTACCTAATGCACTGTGGTAACCTAAATGTGAGGGAAGTCCAAAAGGGAGAGGATATCTGTATGTGTATGGTTGATTCATTTTGTTGTGCAGTGGGGGCTAACACAACACTGTAAAGCAACCATACTCCAATAAAAATTAATTTTATAAAAAGATATTAAAAAAAAGAACCCATCCAGCTGGCTGTGGAGCTCAAGCTCTTAATCATTATACTCTACTGCTTCTACATTTTAGCCTTTCATGAAGAACTTGAGAAAGTTCTATAAATGGTTTCTAAACGTCAACTAAACATGCATAGCCCCTGGTTGTTGAGGGATAGCATTTCTTCTGTTTGACTTTGAAAGAAGAAATTATCTCAAAGCTTATCAGTACTACCCTTTTTCAGGGATTGATAACTTGAAATGGTGTCAAAGTTTCCTTTATATTCAGTGGTCCATGTCTCCATTGCTACTTTGTCAGCTCTTGCCTGCAAGGGATGATGGGAGGTAGGAAGACACTGCAAAACAGTTCTCTTCAGTACTGTTATTTTTGCCAGTTTTATTTGAATGAATTTTCACATCTACTCTAGGGCTTAGAAAACAAATGATGTGTTTGCAGGCACAAAGAAGAATGTATAATACCTAATATTCATTTTTGATTCATTTTAGAGATAAGTTTGAGGAGAAAGGAAATGTAATATACAATGTCTATCCTCAAGAGAGTAAAGATAAATTGTTTAGATCTTCACTTGATAAACTCTTCCTGGACACCTTGGCCTGCAATTCTCAGAGTATGAGGTGAATGGGGTAAGGCCTTATTGGAACCAGACCTGGCTTCCCACAGATATTGGTAAAGGAGAAATTATATAGAAAATATTTCTAGTCAAGTATTTTTCCTCCATCAAGATAGAATTAGTTCTTAAAATTATTATTTTTGAAATGATTGATATTATTTATTAAATAATTATATATTATTTGTTAAAAGTAACCATTGGCTAATCATTTTTAAAAGGCAATATGCAATTAGTATGATAATATTCTCTTTTGTATAGATCTTTACAGTAGGCAGATATTTTCTTTTTCTTTGATTTGCAAAACAGGTAAAGAAGACAGCAAGGAATTCTACAAACAAAGAAGATTTTCAACAATTGCCTAATCTCCCTTAGTCATTAGTTGCAGAACAAGAAGTTTAATCCAGGTTATCCAAATCCCAGTCCAGTGCTTGTCCCCAGTTGTCTTCAGAGAAGCACATCCAAAAGACAGGTGGTGAAAAAAGACAAAGTGTTGGAGAAACAGTAGATAACAAATTAGGTTTAGTGTTTGTAATAGCTATATTTATTAAACAAAAACAAAACAGGAGAAAACCCTAACCTACCCTCTGCCACCAAGAGGTTGATGCCTCCAGTTGGCTGTCTATGTGATGTCTTGTACAGATATAGGGAAAAATGGCTAGAAGGGTCTCAGACAAGGAGATGGTTGACAGGATGGAATGACTGTCAGAGCATGCACTGGATGCCAAGGTCAGTTCATATAGAAACTATAATTAAAATGCTAACAATAGTTGGTATTTACTGAAGGTCTTCTGTGTGTTCTTTTCTTACTTATATACTCTCTAAAACTCAACCCAAGGTAAGTCCTATACTTATCCATAGTGTATGAACATAAAAGTTAAGTCCCAGAAAGGTAAGAGAACTGCTTAAGCTCACATAGGTAGTAAGTTAAAGAGCTGGGGTTCCAGACCCAGATGTACTTGGTTTTATGGGTAGCCTATTATTTTTTAGTTCTATATTGAATATATGAATATTTTTAAGTTCTATATTGAATATATGAATATTCCTTGGAAAAATTAATATATTTTCATATAAGAATAAACTACTTTCTCAGTCTCTGTCTTAATTCCTCCTTCTTTTTTGGTTTGTATCTTACTAGACCTTTTTCTATGCATTTACATATGCTATAGAAAGTATATCATGTAATGTGTGTGATTGTATGATACCATACTGAATATATTGTTCTGCAGTTACTTTTTACTGTTATGTATATATGTATATATTCTCTCTATCTATCTCTATCTAAACTATCATCTATCTGTATTAATCATTCCATATCATTAGTCATTTTAGCTGATAAACTGTAGTCCATTATATAGATAAATCATGATATTTTTCAGCCGATACTTTCTTAATGGACATTTAAGCTGTTCCAAAGTTTTCATTATTGCCAATAATGCTGAACATCCTTGCATATGTCTCCCTGTGCATAGGTACAAAAGTTTATTTGTTGTAGTAACCATATGTCTTTGTGCAGACACATTATAATTGTTAACAAACACTGCCTAATTGCACTCGCAAGTGATGGTCACAATTTATACTTCACCTGCAGTGTTTGAGAGTGCTTATTTCTACATTCTCTGTTTTTGCCAACTTACTTGGTGAAAAAAATTGTGTTAAATTGTGTTTTCCTGCTTACTAATGAGATTGAACTTTATTTCATATAGGCACTAATAATTTGGTTTTCCTCATCTTTTAAATATCTATGTATATATTTTGCATTTTATGATTGGAATATTTATCTTATTATTGATCTGTAGGAGTACCTTATATATTCTAGATACTAATGCTTTCTCTGATATTTATGTTGCAAATATTTTCCCCAATATTATCACTTGTATTTTAAATTAAGAATGGTATCTTAGACTTCGCTGGTGGCACAGTGGTTGGGAATCCGCCTGCCAGTGCAGGAGACACGGGTTCAAGCCTTGGTCCGGGAGGATCCCACATGCCACAGAGCAGCTAAGCCTGTGTGCCACAGCTGCTGAGCCTGTGCTCTAGAGCCTGCGTGCCACAACTACTGAAGCCCGCGAGCCTGAAGCCTGTGCTCTGCAACGAGAGAGGCCACCACATTGAGAGGCCTGTGCACTGCAGCAAGGAATAACCTCCACTTGCCACAGCTAGAGGAAGCCCACACGCAGCAACAAAGACTCAATGCAGCCAAACATAAATAAATAAATATTTTTTTAAAAATGAATGGTATCTTTTTGTCATACAGAATTTTTTAATGGCTTAGTCAAATTTATTGATGCTTTTTGTTTCTTTTGCTTTTTATTTTGAAATAATTATAGGCTCACAAGAGGTTGCAAAATAAGAGTTTCTTATACCTTTCACCCAGTTTGCAATAATGATGACACCTTAAAGAGCTGTAGTTCAATATCAAAACCAAGAAACTGACATTGGTACAATGCTATTAACTATATTACAGATCTTATTCTGTTTTCACTATTTTTACATGTATTAATTTGTGTGTATGGGTGTATTTCTATGCTATTTTAATCTTATGTGTAGATTCTCGTAACCACCACTGCAACCACCATGCACAACTATTCAATGACCAGAAAGATCTTCCATGTGCTCTCCCTTTATAGTTATACCCTCCTCTTCCCTGCCATCCCTAAACTATGATAGCCAATAATCTGTTCTCTACCTCTATAATTTTGTCATTTTGGAATTACTTATAAATGGAAACATATAGTATGAAACCTTTTGAAACTTACGTTTATCACTAAATGTAATATCTTTGAGATTCATCCAGGTTTTTGCATGTATCAATAGTTTGCTCCTTTTTGTTGCTGCATAGTATTCCATAGTATGGATACAAGAGTTTGTTTAAACATTAACCTTCTAAGTAACATCTGGGATATTTCCAGGTGGAGCTATTACAAATAAAGCATTCATGAATATTTGTGTACAGGTTTTTGGTGTAAAGAGAAGTTTTAATTTCTCTGGGCTAAATGACTAAGAGTTCAAGTTGTTGGGCCATATGGTAAGTGTATGTTTAACTTTATAGGAAACTATCATACTCTTCCAGAGCAGTTGTACTATTTCACATTCCTACCAACAATATATGAGTAATCCAGTTCCTCTGAATTCTCACCTGCATTTTGTATTGTTCCTGTTGTTTTTTTTTTTAATTTTAGGCATTTTGATGGGTGGGTACTGATATCTCATTGTAGTATTAATTTGCATCTCTCTAATGGCCAAGGATATTGAACATCTTTTAATGTGCTTATTTGCCACAAGTATCCTCTTTGGTGAAATGTATGTCTATTTATGTGTTTTGCTTATTTTCTAGTGATATAGTCAACCTTATTAATGTTTCTCTTTATACTTTTACTTTTTAATCTTTCCTCTTTAAAAAAAAGCACTTCTTAAGCTCCAAATCATGTATATTCATTTAATGCTTTTGTAATCTTTTTATAACATCTTTATTGGAGTATAATTGCTTTACAATATTGTGTTAGTTTCTGCTGCATAACAAAGTGAATCAGCTATATGTATACATATATCCCCAGAGCCCCTCCCTCTTGCATCTCATTTATGATAAAAACTCTCCATAAAGTAGGCATAGAGGGAACTTACCTCAACGTAATAAAGGCCATATATGATAAACCCACAGCCAACTTCGTTCTCAATGGTGAAAAAGTGAAACCATTTCCTCTAAAACCAGGAACAAGAAAAGTATGCCCACTCTCACCACTATTATTCAACATAGTTTTGGAAGTTTTAGCCACAGCAATCAGAGAAGAAAAAGAAATAAAAGGAATCCAAATCAGAAAAGAAGAAGTAAAGCTGTCACTGTTTGCAGATGACATGATACTATACATAAAGAATCCTAAAGATTTTACCAGAAAACTACTAGAGCTAATCAATGAATTTGGTAAAGTAGCAGGATACAAAGTTAATGTAATCTTTTTTTAAATTGAAGTATACTTGATTTACAATATTGCATTAGTTTCAGGTATACAGCATAGTGATTCAGGATTTTTTTGCAGATTATATTCCATTATAAGTTATTACAAGATATTAAATATAATTCCTGTGGTATACAGTAAATCCTCATTGCCTATTTTATATATAGTAGTTTGTATCTATTAATGCCATCCTTCTAATTTGTCCCTGCGCCCCTCCCTCTCTCTTTTGGTAGTCATAAGTTTGTTTTCTATGTGAGTCCTTTTTTATTTTGGGGACTCTATTCCAGAACTAACTTTTGTGAGTTCTGTGAGGTATGGCTTTAATGTTATTTTTTCCCCAAAGCAACAGCAATTGAACAACTGAATAATACATTTGTTTACCACTGTTGGAAATACTATTTATATCACATTCATGATTCATATATATCATATACTAATTGCTAATCATATACTATATGTTAATTGTATGTAATCATGTACTAATTTTGTCATATACTTACTATATAATCTGTTTCTATACTCTAATTCTACTGAGCTATTTATTTAATCTTTAACCAATACCACACTGTTTTACTTTATATAGTCCTATCATATGTCATAATATCTGATAGAATGGGTTCTACCCCTTATGTATCTTTTTTTTCCAAACATGAATTGGCTACTGTACATTTAATCCAACATAAAAATTTTAAATCATTTCCATGAAAAAAATCTTATTGAGGTTTCCATTGACATATCACTGAACTTATAGGTTATATGGAGGGATAAATGATTATATATTTACAATATTTATTCACTCCTCCATTAGTATTATAAAACTCTCAGTTGACTCAAATCTCCTTTTATGTCATTGCCTGTCATTTTTCTACATAGCACGTTACCTCTGTAGGGATGGAAGATGAAGTTAAAATTTGAAGGACAGCAGCAGGATTGGAGCCTTACTAGGTGTCACAACTTGGCATGTGGTGGTCTTAGCTGTAGGATAAAAATAGGAGGTTTCAAGGGTATGGGCATGGATAGAGGAAGACTGATATTGTGGTTCCTTAGTTTCAGAGCCCCATGTACAAACCATGGGAGATGCTTAGGGGGCACCTATAGCTAAAAAGGCAAACACAGAGCTCTAATATTAGAAGAAGATGCAAGACTGGGTGGCAAAGCTGGCATCACAAACTTAACACAACCTGAGAAGAGTTTGGATAAAAGTCACTTGTAGTAATTAAGAACCCACAGAAACTGAATTAGGCCTCAGTTTTTATAGTATTTTTAAAAATATTGCTAATTTCTATTAGGCATTGAAATACAGACAGAATTTCTCCACCTCCTACTTTTACCCCAACCCCAGTGAGTTTACCTGATAATATTTTCTTCTAACTAATGTATTGGCTGAGTACACTTTGACTGAGAGAAAATGTGGTTTTGAGCCTGTTAGGGAGAGTAATTTAGGATTAAATACTTGCATCAGAGAAACTTCTTATGTACTGTCCAGGGAGGGTACATTTATAGGAACTAAACTCCAAACCAGAAGAATAGTCTAAAAGTCTTATGTCCAATTCCTGGCTCTGCCACTTACTAACCATATATCTGTGGGCAAGTTACTCAACCTCTCTGAGAGTGTTTCCTCACCAGGTAAACGTGGATAGTAACAGTACCTACACCACCAGCCTGTTCTGAAGAATTAAATGAGACTGTGTATATAAAACACCTGCTAAAGGGCCTGGCATGTGGTAAGCACTTGGCAAAGAGTGATTTCCTTCCACTCTGTCCCTCTCATCTGTAAAGACTAAACATCCCTCTGCCTAACTTGCAGGGTCTTTGTGAGACTCCAGGAAGATAACAGTTAAGAGAGCACCTTAGTGTACAGTGTATTTCAAAGGCTCCAGGTTATCACTCAACCTGTTACAGGGAAAGACCATTTAAAATAATGAGGTAAAAAAAAGCACAAGGAAACTTCAGGTAAATATCTGAGAAAAACATATGACCATGAAAACAATGGTGACTTAGATGCCTCTGAAAGGGCAATGCCTTAGCAGCTGTGATTTCATCAGTGTGGGGTGAAGGCAGGTTGTGCAAGCTAGGAAGCTGGCCTGGCAGATAGCCTAAGTGAATGGCCAGGGAGCCTGTTTCTATTGCTATTTTCCAAGGCTTCCTTAAAAGTGATAACTGACCTGAATTTTAAAATAGAAAAAAAGAGTGAGAGCTCGCCTAGGAACTAGTTGTAGGCGAAAGTGAGAAATGTGGTTCTCATTTACTCAAATAATTGCTTCCAGATGAGTCACCCATTAAAAGAAGTCAAAGAAGGAATCTAAAGAAAACAGACGAGCAGCAGTGCAGGCTGCTAGGTGTAGCCAATGCAGTTCCTGGGATAATAAACTGAAATCTGCAAGCAGGGGTACAGGGCAATGACTGTTCTCTGTCTTAAGAATGGATATACAAAATAATTTATTTCAGCAAGCAATTTCTAAAGCAACTGAATGGCTTTGAACACAGTGTTTTCCAACATGTTTGTAAACTTTAAAATTACATTTAGGGTTTCCCTGGTGGTGCAGTGGTTGAGAATCCACCTGCTAATGCAGGAGACACGGGTTTGAGCCCTGGTCCAGGAAGATCCCACATGCCACAGAGCAACTAAGCCCGTGCACCACAGCTACCGAGCCTGTGCTCTAGAGCCCGTGAGACACAACTACTGAGTCCACATTACACAACTACTGAAGCCCGTGCACCTACAGCCCATGCTCCACAACAAGAGAAGCCACTGCAATGAGAAGCCCGTGCACCGCAACGAAGAGTAGACCCCACTCACTGCAGCTAGAGAAAGCCTGTGCACATCAACAAAGACACAACACAACCAAAAATAAATAAATAAATTTATAAAAAAAGAAAATAAATTACATTTAACCTCTTGAACCCACTTAAAATTAAAGAAAAAGAATTTCATGCTTTCATTATGCAGGATAGTTATGATAAAAATAAACATCTTCAAATCTGTATATCAAATATAGTTTTAGTTAATCTAAAAGAAACCAATTATAGTTTATGTAAAGATACCTTTTCCCTTTAAATTTAATACATATAGGTAAACATAAATTAGTTAAGTAAAAGTATGATTTGGGAACAAATAGATTCAAAAGTAGTACATCTTTGGCTTGAGAATTGAATATATATATAAACGACTAACATCTCATCTTGTAATATTCTCATCTTGTACTTTTTTCTCACTCTTCCTTTAATAATAGAATCATGCCTTCAAATATATCATATTATTTGTGGAGACAGTGTTATTGGATAATTTATTTGTGAAATTAACAGCAATGAACATATAACAATATTTCTTGCATACTGAATATTTATATTTTCCACGATAGCATGGGCTCTTTAGCTTTTGCAACTCATAAAAATTTTAATGTCTAATAAATTTAGATTGAGTTGAATAATAATTGATAAATGTAGCCAAATATCAGAGGTTTATAATTACTGATTTTATGGATTTTTTTAAATCAACTGATTTATTAACACAATTTTGATGCTTATTTTATGAAGAATGAGGTTAAGAAATTTTAGGTTATGATTTGCAAATAATGTGGATGGCCTTGATTCCCATGAAGGAAAAACCAAATTAAGTATAATTTTTACTTTGTTTTCTATCTCTTACATTGGTTTTTGAGGTATTAGAGATATCTTGCTATGTTGTATAAGAATATCAGATGAGTGCAACTTATTTCTCTATATCTCTATATCTGATGAATAGCATCTTGAAGCTAAATGATTAAAATTTTCAAATTTGTTGTTTTATGCTTTTCATTAAATTGATATGTGTCAGTATCAGTGTTCCTAGTGTCTCTTATTTTAACCCATAATTAATTATGGACATAAAATCCCTTTGACAATTTAAAAATGTATAAAGGTCAAAACCAACACAGCAGGTAGCAGTGTTTAGCTATAATACATAGACTGATTGATTGAGACCTGAGCTTGCTCATTTGGTCTCCTCTAACCAACATGTATGCTCTCTTTATATATACTAATATATGTTCAAGTGATTTAATTTTAAAGGATAAACATATTTAAATAATTATTCTATTTTATTTTAAATTTAAAATGAATTGATGTCATCACTACTCAGAAGTACATTCACATGTCCCTAGAAGTTTGTGAACACTTCTATTCTAAATACTATTCTAAAGAAAGGAAAAAGTCAGCAATGTTGAATGGGTGTCACTGCCCCCAAATATATGCAAATGAAAATTTCCCAACATTAAAACTCTATACCATGAGTGATTATGATCATTCATATGCCTGGCCTCAAACTAAACATCTTATCCCATCAAAACACAGATTTTATTCATCCAGTAACTTCTGCAGATTAGCTTACAATAGTTTCTATATCCTATAATCAAGATCACACTATTTAGCTTCACTTTTAAGAAGCTCCTTAATCTAGCCTCCTCCTAACCATTTAACTTTATCTTCCTCTTCTCCCCAAAAGTTCCTTCCACTCCAGCAAGTCCTCCCTGTCTCAATGCCTTTGATAATACTACTTCCTTTGGCCTTTAGATTGAACCATATAAAATTTCTATTTTATGTCTAAAGTCATTAAATAGTAGTAATTTCAGATGGCTCAACTTAGAATGTTTTTCAATCCCCTTTTCTTAGTTTAAACCCTACCTACCCTTCAGGATCCAGATTATATTCTGTCTTCATCAAGAAGCCTTCTTACATTACTTCAGTTTATACAGACTTTTCTCTTCCTTGAATTCTTAACATATTCAATTTACACAGTGTTACACATATATGTTCAAATACGTATACTTATATATGTTGCATAAGTATACCTCCTCTTTGCACGAATATGTAATAGTATGTGCCATCGAATTACCAGGACATAAAGTACTATAAAACCTACTGCAAGCCACTCGGGTTTATATTAGCTTGCACATTGTCTTCCCATAAAAACGAGTCTAAGAACATTTTAGGAGACCTAACACTTTTGCCTTAATTTAAAAGGAACGTGTTCCACCAGCAGGGAATAGGCCAGAGATCACAAAGTCAAATACCTTCAGGAGCCCAAACAGTTAATATAATGTGCAAATGATGGGCACAAGGTTAACTAGCTGTTGGTAGAGGAGAGGAAGGAGTATGTGGCAAACAGGAAAAGGTATGCATTACAGTAGAAGAAATGGCATTCAATTCAGATTTTCTAAAACATGGGGCAGAAAAAAGTCCAGTGATCCAATTTTATCTCTTGGCTTTGACATTCTGGAGCAGCAGGCATCTGTGAGCCCAGATTCCCCTGGGGATCCATGAAAGTAACAAAGAAAGAGAACACTCTTTTCCCAGGGCCAAAGGTCACCTCATTATTTCCTTTGTCATAGTTTCCTACTCTCTGATTCTCTCTATCTTAGCTTCGGACTTGCCTGGTTACTTTGGTCTTATCTAACCTCCCTGGACTCTATTCTGTTTTATTTGCTGACAACCCCCTCAGTATCTAGCACTGTCTGTGGCCATTTCAAATTTGTCTGCTTCTCTGAGATCAATATTCTACTTTCCTGACCCTACCTGCCAGCCTCTGTCATCTTCATCCCACTCTTAACTCTCCACAGTTTCTACTTTGGGAGAAATGTTTAATCTGACTCTTGAATGAATTTTCGTTTTCCAAATATTTCCAGAAAGCTAGGGTAGATTTGGAGTCCCTTAATTTAGAAGGATTTTAGGAAGAATTCAAAGAATCCAGCTGGATTCACTAACTAATATTAAGGGATTCCAGAGCTTCAGTATGGCCTGAAGACTCTGTCAACATAAATTCAAATTTCAGTAAACATAAGAATAAATAACTTGGCTATTGCTGTCCAATAAAACATTCCATGAATTTCAAAATAGTAACTATAGGTCACATTTGGCTATTAAACACTAGCAATGTGGTTAGTGACTGGGGAACAGAATTTTTATTTTTATTTAATTTTAATTAAAAGCTCACTGGACCTAGAGTTAGAGAAACTAGGTCTACCATTACCATTTATGATTTTGATCCACCTAATCTTCTGGGGGTCAGATTGTTTATCTGGAAACTAATGATGATAAGAATCCTTGCCCTGCTACTTATAGGGATATTTTGAGGAGAATATGGTATAATTTTGAAGAAAGCAAATTGTAAACTCTCAAGTGCTCTACTCATGCATGGGATGAAGATGATATAGGTGACTATTCTTTGCTAAAACTTACTGAAGGGGAGACCTTCAAGATGGTTGAGGAGTAAGACATGGAGATCACCTTCCTACCCACAAATACATCTGAAATACATCTACATGTGGAAAAACACCTACAGAACACCTACTGAATGCTAGTAGAAGACCTCAGATTTCCCAAAAGGCAAGGAACACCCCATGTACCTGGATAGGCCAAAAAAAAAAAAAAAAAGAGACAAAGGAATAGGGATAAGACCTGCACTTCTGGGAGGGAGATGTGAAGGAGGAAAAGTTTCCACACTCTAGGAAGCCCCTTCAATGGCAGACAAGGGGGGTGGCAAGAGGGAAGCTTTGGAGCCACGGAGGAGAGCACAGCAATAGGGATGTAGAGGGCAAAGTGGAGAGATTCCCACACAGAGGATTGGTGCCTACCAGCACTCATCAGCCTGAGAGGCTTGTCTGCTCACTCACCAGGGCAGGTGGGGACTGGGAGCTGAGGCTCTGGTTTCAGGGGTCAGATCCCAGGGAGAGGACTGGGGTTGGCTGCATGAACACAGCCTGAAGGGAGCTAGTGTGCCACAGCTGGCCAAGTGAGAGTCCAAGAAAAAGTCTGGAACTGCCTAAGAGGCAAGAGACCATTGTTTCAGGGTGCGTGAGGAGAGGAGATTCAGAACACTGCCTAAACGAGCTTCAGAGATGGGTGCAAGCCACAGCTATCAATGCAGACACCAGAGATGGGCATAAAATGCTAAGACTGTTGCTGCAGTGACCAAGAAGACTGTGTGCAAGCACAGGTCACTATCCACACTTCCCCTCTCAGGAGCCTGTGCAGCCCGTCACTGCCAGGGTCCTGTGATCTAGGGACAACTTCCCTGGGAGAACACACAGTGCACCTCAGGCGGTTGCAATGTCATGCTGACCTCTGCTGCCTCAGGCTTACCCTGCATTCCATACACATCACTCCCCATGGCCTGAGTGAGCCAGAGCCCCCTAATCAGCTACTACATACTTTTAGTATGGGACTTTAACACCCTACTTTCACCCATGGACAGATCATTCAAAATGAAAATAAATAAGGAAACACAAGCTTTAAATGATACATTAAACTAGATGCACTTAATTGATAATTATAAGACATTCCATCCAAAAAGAACAGAATAAACTATCTTATCATGTGCTCATGGAACATTCTCCAGGATAGATCATATCTTTGGTCACAAATCAAACTTCGTTAAATTTAAGAAAATTGAAATCATAACGAGTATCTTATCCAACCACAACACTATGAGACTAGATACCAATTACAGGAAAAAATCTGTAAAAAATACAAACACATGGAGGCTAAACAATACATTAATAAATAACCAAGAGATCATTGAAGAAATCAAAGAGGAAATAAGAAAATACCTAGAAAAAAATGACAATGAAAACACGGCCAACAAAAACCTATAGGATGCAGCAAAAGCAGTTCTGAGAAGGAAGTTTATAGCAATAAAATCCTACCTTAGAAAACAAGAAGCATCTCAAATAAACAACCTAATTTTACAACTACAGTAATTAGAGAAAGAAGAACAAAATAAACACAAAGTTAGCAGAAGGAAAGAAATAATAAATATCAGATCAGAAATAAATGAAAAAGAAATGAAGGAAACAATAGCAAACATCAATAAAATTAAAAGCTGGTTCTTTGAGAAGATAAAAAAATAATTGATAAACCATTAGCCAGACTCATCAAGAAAAAAGGGAGAAGACTCAAATCAATACAACTAGAAGTGAAAAAGAAGAAACAGCTGACACTTCAGAAATACAAAGGATCATGAGAGATTACTACAAGCAAATATAGGCCAAAAAAGTGGCCAACCTGGAAGAAATGGACAAATTCTTAGAAATGTACAACCTTCTGAGACTGAAACAGAAAGAAACAGAAAATATAAACAGACCAATCACAAGCACTGAAATTGAAACTGTGATTAAAAATCTTCCAACAATCAAAAGCCCAGGACCAGATGGCTTCACAGGCGAATGCTATCAAACATTTAGAGAAGAGCTAACACCTATCCTTCTCAAAATCTTCCAAAATATACCAGAGGGAGGAACACTCCCAAACTCATTCTACGAGACCACTATCTCCCTAATACCAAAATCAGACAAGGATGTCACAAAGAAAGAAAACTACAGGCCAATATTAGTGATGAACATAGATGCAAAAATTCTTAACAAAATATTAACAAACAGAATCCAACAGCACATTAAAAGGATCATACACCACAAGTAACTGGGGTTTATCCCAGGAATGCAAGGATTCTTCAATATACGCAAATCAATCAATGTGATACACCATATTAAACTGAAGGAGGAAAACCATATGATCATCTCAATACATGCAGAAAAAGTTTTCAACAAAATTCAACACCCATTTATGATAAAAACCCTCCAGAAAGTTGGCATAGACGGAATGTACCTCAACATAATAAAGTCCACATATGACAAACCCACAGCCAACATCATTCTCAGTGGTGAAAATCTTAAACCATTTCCTCTAAGATCAGGAACAAAACAAGGTTGTCCACTCTCACCACTGTTATTCAACACGGGTTTTGAAGTTATAGCCTCAGTAATAAGAGAAGAAAAAGAAATGAAAAGAATCCAAATAGGAAAAGAAGAAGTAAATCTGTCACTGTTTGCAGATGACATGAAACTATACATGGAGAATCCTAAAGATGTTACCAGAAAACTACTAGAGCTAATCTGTATGCAGAAAGCTACAAGACACTGACGAAAGGAATTAAAGTTGATATAAACAGATGGAGAGATATACCATGTTCTTGGATTGGAAGAATCAACATTGTGCAAATAACTATACTACCCAAAGCAATCTACAGATTCAATGCAATCCCTATCAAACTACCAATGGCATTTTTCACAGAACTAGATCAAAAAATTTCCAAACTTTTATGGAAACACAAAAGACCCCGAATAGCCAAAACAATCTTGAGAAAGAAAAATGGAGCTGCAGTAATCAGACTCCCAGACAGCAGACTATACTACAAAGCTACAGTAATCAAGACAGTATTGTACTGGCACAGAAACAGAAATATAGATAAATGGAACTGGATAAAAAGCCCATTGATAAATCCACACACGTATGGTCACCTACTCTTGATACAGGAGGCAAGAATATACAATGGAGAAAAGACAGCCTTTTCAATAAGTGGTGCTGGGAAAACTGGACAGCTACATGTAAAAGAATGAAATTAGAACACTTCTGAGCACCATACACAAAACTAAACTCAAAATGGATTAAAGACCTAAACGTAAGGCCAGACATGATAAAATTCTTAAAGGAAAACACAGGCAGAACCCTCTATGACATAAATCACAGCAAGATCCTTTTTGACCCACCTCCTAGAGAAATGGAAATAAAAACAAAAATAAACAAATGGGACCTAATGAAAATTAAAAGCTTTTGCACAGCAAAGGAAAACATAAACAAGATGAAAAGACAACCCTCAGAATGGGAGAAAATATTTTCAAATGAAGCAACTGACAAAGAATTAATCTCTAAAATTTACAAGAAGCTCATGCAGCTCAATATCAAAAAAACAAACAACCCAATCAAAAAATGGGAAGAAGACTTAAATAGCCATTTCACCAAAGAAGATATACAAATTTCCAACAAACATATGAAAGGATGTCTAACATCACTAATCATTAGAGAAATGCAAATCAAAACTACAATGAAGTATCACCTCACACCATTCAGAATGGCCATCACCAAAAAATCTACAAACAATAAATGCTGGAGAGGGTGTGGAGAAAAAGGAACACTCTTGCATTCTTGGTGGGAATATAAATTGATGCAGTCATTATGGAGAACTGTATGGAGGTTCCTTAAAAAACTAAAAATATAACCACCATACAACTTAGCAGTTGCACTACTGGGCATATACCCTGAGATAACCACAATTCAAAAAGAGTCATGTACCACGATGTTCACTGTATCTCTATTTACAATAGCCAGGACCTGGAAAAAATCCTAAGTGTCCATCAACAGGTGAATGGATAAAGAAGATTTAGCACATATATACAATGGAATATTACTCATCCATAAAAAGAAGTGAAATTTAATCATTTTTAGTGAGTTGTACAGACCAAGAGACCATCATACCGAATGAAATAAGTAAGAAAGTGGAGCTCCTCTAGAAAGATAGTGGAAGAGTAAGATGAGGAGATCAACTTCCTCCCCACAGATACATCAGAAATACATCTACACATGGAACCACTCCTATAGAACACCCACTGAATGCTGGCAGAAGACCTCAGATCTCCCAAAAGGCAAGAAACTCCCCACGTACCTGGGTAGGGCAAAAGAAAAAAGAATAAACAGAGACAGAAAAATAGGGATGGGACCTTCACCAGTGGGAGGTAGCTGTGAAGGAGGAAATGTTTCCACACACTAGGAAGACCCTTCCTGTGCAGAGGCTGTGGGTGGCAGAGGGGGCAAGCTTTGGAGCCCTGGAGGAGAGCACAGCAAAAGCAGCGTGGAGAGCAAAGCGGAGAGATTCCCTCACAGAGGATTGGTGCCGAACAGCACCCACCAGCCCGAGAGGCTTGTTTGCTCACCTGCCGGGGCAGGCAGGGGCTGGGAGCTGAGGCTCAGGCTTTGGTCCAATCGCAGGGAGAGGACTAGTGGCGTAAACACAGCCTGGAGGAGTTAGTTAACCACGGCCAGCTGGGAGGGAGTCCGGGAAAAAGTCTGCACCTGCTGAAGAGACAAGAGACTTTTTCTTCCCTCTTTATTTCCTGGTGAGTGAGGAGAGGGGATAAAGAACACTGCTTAAAGGAGCTCCAGAGACAGGCGAGGGCCGCAGCTCACAACACAGTCCCCGGAGACAGGCATGAGATGCTAGGGCTGCTGTCACTACCAACAAGAAGACTGTGTGCAAGCACAGGTCACCATCCACACCTATCGTCCTGGGAGCCTGTGCAGCCTGCCACTGCCAGGGTCCCGTGACATAAGGACAACCTCTCTGGAAGAATGCACGGCGCGCCTCAGGCTGCTGCAATGTCACGCAGGCCTCTACCACGGCTGGCTGGCACCGCATCCGTACCCCTCCCTCCCCCCAGCCTGAGTGAACCAGAGCCCCTGAATCTGCTGCTCCTTTAACCCCGTCCTGTCTGAGCAAAGAAGCAGATGCCCTGAGATGACCTAAACACAGAGTTGGAGCCAAATCCAAAGCTGAACACCGGGAGCTCTGCAAACAAAGAAGAGAAAGGGAAACCTGTCCCAGCAGCCACAGGAGCAGCGGATTAAATATCCACAATCAACGTGATGTACCCTGAATCTGTGGAATACCTGAATAGACAACAAATCATGCCAAATTGAGGAGGTGGAATTTGAGAGAAAGTTATATTATTTTTTCCCCTTTTCCTCTTTTTGTGATTGTGTATGTGTATGCTTTGGTGTGATATTTTGTCTGTAGAGCTTTGCTTTCACCATTTGTCCTAGGGTTCTGCCCTCCGTTTTTTTTACTTTTCAAAAAATGTTTTTTTCTTAATAATTATTTTTTTATTTTAATAACTTTATTTTATCTCCTATCAAATTAAGCCACTGGGGACAGACACCAAAAACAACAGGAACTATGAACATGAAGCTTGCAAAAAGGAGACCCCAAACACAGTAAGATAAGCAAAATGAGAAGACAGAAAAACACACAGCAGATGAAGGAGCAAGGTAAGCAGCCACCAGAACTAACAAATGAAGAGGAAATAAGCAGTCTACCTGAAAAAGAATACAGAATATTGATAGTAAAGATGAACCAAAGTCTTGGAAACAGAATAGAGAAAATGCAAGAAACACTAAACAAGGACCGAGCAAAACTAAAGAGGAAACAAGCAACAATGAATGACACAATAAATGGAACTAAAAATACTCTAGAAGGGATCAATAGCAGAATAACTGAGGAAGAAGAATGGATAAGTGACCTGGAATATAAAATATTCGAAATAATTGCTGTAGCACAGAATAAAAAAAAAATAATAAAAAGAACTGAGGACAGTCTCAGAGACCTCTGGGACAACATTAAATGCACCAACATTCGAATTATAGGGGTCCCAGAAGAAGAAGAGAAAAAAAAAAGGACTGAGAAAATATTTGAAGAGGTTATAGTTGAAAATTTCCCTAATATGAGAAAAGAAATAGTTAATCAAATCCAGGAAGCACAGGGAGTCCCATACAGGATAAATGCAAGGAGAAACAAGCCAAGAAACATATTAATCAAACTATCAAAAATTAAATAAAAGAAAACATATTAAAAGCAGCAAGGGAAAAACAACAAATAACACACAAGGGAATCCCCATAATGTTAACATCTGATCTTTCAGGAGAAACTCGGCAAGCCAGAAGGAAGTGGCAGGACATATTTAAAATGATGAAGGAGAAAAACCTACAACCAAGATTACTCTACCCAGCAAGGATCTCATTCAGATTTGATGGAGAAGTTAAAACCTTTAGAGACTAGGAAAAGTTGAGAGAGTTCAGCACCACCAAACGAGCTTTACAACAAATACTAAAGGAACTTCTCTAGACAAGAAACACAGAGAAGGAAAAGATCTACAATAACAAACCCAAAACAGTTAAGAAAATGGAAATAGGAACATACATTTCGATAATTACCTTAAGTGTAAATGGATTAAATGCTCCCACCAAAAGACACAGACAGGCTGAATGGATACAAAAACAAGACCCATATATATGCTGTCTACAAGAGACCCTCTTCAGACATAGGGACACGTACGACTGAAAGTGAGGGGATGGAAACAAATATTCCATGCAAATGGAAATCAAAAGAAAGCTGGAGTAGCAATTCTCATATCAGACAAAATAGATTTTAAAATAAAGACTATTAGGAGAGACAAAGAAGGACACTACATAATGATCAAGGTATCGATCCAAGAAGATATAACAATTGTAAGTATTTATGCACCCAACATAGGAGCACCTCAATACATAAGGCAAATACTAAAAGCCATAAAAGGGGAAATCAACAGTAACACATTCACAGTAGGGGATTTAAACACCCCACTTTCATCCATGGACAGATCATCCAAAATGAAAATAAATAAGGAAACACAAGCTTTAAATGATACATTAAACAAGATGGACTTAATTGATATTTATAGGACATTCCATAGAGAAACAACAGGATACATATTCTTCTCAAGTGCTCATGGAACTCTCCCCAGGATAGATAATATCTTGGGTCACTAATCAAGCCTTGGTAAATTTAAGAAAATTGAAATTGTATCAAGTATCTTTTCCAACAACAATGCTATAAGACTAGATATCAATTACAGGAAAAGATCTGTAAAAAATACAAACACATGGAGGCTAAAAAATACACTACTTAATAATGACTTGATCACTAAAGAAATCAAAGAGGAAATAAAAAAAATACCTAGAAACAAATGACAGTGGGGACACAATGACCCAAAACCTATGGGATGCAGCAAATGCAGTTCTAAGAGGGAAGTTTATAGCAATACAATCCTACCTTGAGAAATAAGAAATATCTCAAATAAAAAAAACCTAACCTGACCTAAAGAAATTACAGAAAGAAGAACAAAAATCCCTCAAAGTTTGCAGAAGGAAAGAAATAATAAAGATCAGATCAGAAATAAATGAAAAAGAAATGAAGGAAACGATAGCAAATTTCAATAAAACTAAAAGTTGGTTCTTTGAAAAGATAATCAAAACTGATTAAGCATGAGGCAGACTCTTCAGGAAAAAAAGGGAGAAGACTCAAATCAATAGAATTCGAAATCAAAAAGGAGAAGTAACAACTGACACTGCAGAAATAAAAATGATCATGAGAGATTACAAGCAACTCTATGCCAAAAAAATGGACAACCTAGAAGAAATGGACAAATTCTTAGAAATGCACAACCTGTCAAGACTGAACCAGGTAGAAATAGAAAATATGAACAGACCAATCACAAGCACTGAAATTGAGAATGGGATTAAAAATCTTCCACAAACAAAAACAAAAGCCGTGGACCCCATGGCTTCTCAGGTGAATTCTTTCAAACATTTAGAGAAGAGCTAACAACTATCCTTCTCAAGTTCTTCCAAAATATAGCATAGGGAGGAACACTCACAAACTCATTCTACGAGGCCACCATCACCCTAATACCAAAACCAGAGAAAGATGTCACAAACACTAAGATCAGGAACAAGACAACTTTGCCCACTCTCACCACTATTATTCATCATAGTTTTGGAAGTCTTACCCACAGCAATCAGAGAAGAAAAATAAATAAAAGGAATCCAAATCAGAAAAGAAGATGTGAAGCTGTCACTGTTTGCAGATGACATGATACTATACATAGAGAATCCCAAAGTTGCTACCAGAAAACTATGAGTGCTAATCAATGAATTTGGTAAAGTAGCAGGATACAAAATTAATGCACAGAAATCTCTGGCATTCCTATACAATAATGATGAAAAATCTGAAACTGATATCAAGAAAACATTCCCATTTACCAATGCAACAAAAAGAATAAAATATCTAGGAATAAACCTACCTAAGGAGACAAAAGACCTGTATGCAGAAAATAATAAGACACTGATGAAAGAAATTATAATGATACAAATAGATGGAGAGATATACCATGTTCTTGGATTGGAAGAATCAACATTGTGAAAATGACTCTACTACCCAAAGCAATCTACAGATTCAATGCAATCCCTATCAAACTACCACTGGCATTTTTCACAGAACTAGAACAAAAAAATTCACAATTTGTATGGAAACACAAAAGACCCCACATAGCCAAAGCAATCTTGAGAATGAAAAATGGAGCTGGAGGAATCAGGCTCCCTGACTTCAGACTATAGTACAAAGCTGCATTAATCAAGTCAGTATGGTACTGGCACAGAAACAGAAAGGTAGATCAATGGAATAGGATAGAAGGCCCAGAGATAAACCCATGCATATATCGTCACCTTATCTTTGATAAAGGAGACAGGAATGTACAGTGGAGAAAGGATAGCCTCTTCAAAAAGTGGTGCTGGAATAACTGGACAGGTACATGTAAAAATAAGAGATTAGATCACTCCCTAACACCATACACAAAAATAAACTCAAAATGGATTAAAGACCTAAATGTAAGGCCAGAAACTATCCAACTCTTAGAGGAAAACATAGGCAGAGCACTCTATGATATAAATCACAGCAAGATCCTTTTTGACCCACCTCCTAGAGAAATGGAAATAAAAACAAAAGTAGACAAATTGGACCTAATGAAACTTCAAAGATTTTGCTCAGCAAAGGAAGCCATAAACAAGACCAAAAGACAACCCTCAGAATGGGAGAAAATATTTGCAAATGAAGCAACGGACAAGGGATTAATCTCCAAAATTTATAAGCAGCTCATGCAGCTCAATAACAAAAAAAACAAACAACCCAAACCAAAAATGGGTAGAAGACCCAAATAGACAATTCTGAATAGAAGTTATACATTCTTCCAAGGAACACATGAAAGAATGCTCAACATAATTAATCATTAGAGAAATGCAAATCAAAACTACAATGAGATATCATCTCAAACCAGTCAGAATGGCTATCATCAAAAATCTAGAAACAATAAATGCTGGAGAGGGTGTGGAGGAAAGGGAACACTCTTGCACTGCTGGTGGGAATGTGAATTGGTGCATCCACTATGGAGAACAGTATGGAGGTTCCTTAAAAATCTACAAATAGAACTACCATATGACCCAGCAATCCCACTACTGGGCATATACCATGAGAAAACCATAATTCAAAACAAGTCATATACCAAAATGTTCATTGAAGCTCTATTTACTATAGCCCAGAGATGGAAACAACCTAAGTGCCCATCATCGGATGAATGGATAAAGAAGATGTGGCACATATATACAATGGAATATTTCTCAGCCATAAAAAGAAACAAAATTGAGCTATTTGTAATGAGGTGCATGGACCTAGACTCTGTCATACAGAGTGAAGTAAGTCAGAAAGAAAAAGACAAATACCATATGTTAACACATATATATGGAATTAAAAAAAAAATGTCATGAAGAACCTAGGGGTATGACAGGAATAAAGACACAGACATACTAGAGAATGGACTTGAGGATATGGGTAGGGGGAATCGTAAGTTGTGACAAAGTGAGAGAGAGGCACGGACATATATACACTACCAAACGTAAAATAGATAGCTAGTGGCAAGAAGACACATAGCACAGGGAGATCAGCTCAGTGCTTTTTGACCACCTAGAGGGGTGGGGTAGGGAGGGTGGAAGGGTGGGAGACACAAGAGGGAAGAGAACATATGTATATGTATAGCTGATTCACTTTGTTATAAAGCAGAAACTAACACACCATTGTAAAGCAATTATACTCCAATAAAGATTAATAAAAAGAAAGCTGGAGTACTATTGCTCATGTTGGACAAAATATTCTTCAAAATAAAGACTATTACATCAACCCAAGTAGAAGATATAACAATTGTAAATATTTATGTACCCAACACAGGAGCACATGAATACATAACGCAAATGCTAACTGCCATAAAAGGGGAAATCAACAGTAACACAATAAAAGTGGAGGACATTAACACACCACTTATGCCAATGGATAGATCTTCCAGACGGAATAAAAGGAAACACAAGCCTTAAAAGACACATTAGACCAGACAGACTTAATTGATATTTATAGGACATTTCAGCCGAAAGCATCAGAATACACGTTCGTTTGCAGTGCACATATAACACTCTCCAGAATGGATCACATTTTTGGTCACTAATCAAGCCTCAGTAAATTTAAGAAAATTGAAATCATATGCAGAATCTTTTCCGACCACAATGCTATGAGACTAGAAATCAAATACGGTGGGAAAAAAAACTGTAAAAAAACCACAAACACATAGACGCTAAACAATATATTACTAAATAACCAAGAGATCACTGAAAAAATCAAAGAGGAAATTTAAAAAATACCTAGAAACAAATGGCAAATGAAAACACAATGATCCAAAACCTATGGGATCCAGCAAAAGCAGTTCTAAGAGGAAAGTTTATAGCAATACAATCCGACCTCAAAAACAAGAAAAATCTCAAATAAACAACCTTAAAGCAACTAGAGAAAAAAGAACAAGCAAATACCAAACCTAGTAGAAAGAAAGAAATCATAAAATTCAGAACAGAAGTAAATGAATTAGAAATGAAGAAAACAATAACAAAGATGAATAAAACTGAAATCTGGTTCTTTGAGAAGATAAACAAAATTGATAAACCTTTAGCCAGACTCAACAAGAAAAAAAAGGTAGAGGACTCATATCAATAAAATTAGAAATAAAAAAGAAGTTACAACTGACACTGCAGAAATACAATGGTTCATAAGAGAATACTACAAGCAACTCTATGCCAACAAAATGGAAAACCTGGAAGAAATGGACAAATTCTTAGAAATGCACAACCTGCCAAGACTGAATCAGGAAGAAATAGAAAATATGAACAGACCAATCACAAGCACTGAAATTGACACTGTGATTAAAAATCTTCCAACAAACAAAAGCACAGGATAATATGGCTTCACAGGTGAATTCTATCAAACATTTAGAGAAGAGCTAACACCTTTCCTTCTCAAACTCTTTCAAAATTTGCAGAAGGAGGAGTACTCCCAAATCCATTCTGTGAGGACACCATCACTCTGATACAAAAACCAGAGATATCACAAAAAAAAATTACAGGCTAATATTACTGATGAACATAGATGTAAAAATCCTCAACAAAATTATAGCAAACCAAACCCAACAACAGTTAAAAGGATTATACACCATGATCAAGTGGGATCCATCCCAGGGATGTAAGGATTCTTCAATATATGAAAATCAATAAATGTGATACACCATATTAAGAAACTGAAGAATAGAACCATATGATCATCTCAATAGTTGCAGAAAAAGCTTTGACAAAATTCAATAACCATTTATGATAAAAACTTCCCATAAAATGGGCATACAGGGAAGCTACCTCAACATAATAAACGCCATATATGACAGACCCACAGCAAACATTATTCTCAATGGTGAAAAACTGAAAGCATTTCCTCTTGGATCAGGAACAAGACAAGATACCACTTTTATTCAACATAGTTTTGGAAGTGCTAGCGAAGGGAATAAGAGAAGAAAAAGAAGTAAAAGGGATCGAAATTGGAAAAGAAGTAAAACTGTCACTGTTTGCAGATGACATGATACTATACATATAAAATCCTAAAGATGCTACCAGAAACTTAGTAGAGCTAATCAATGAATTTAGTAAAGTCTCAGGATACAAAATTTATACACAGAAATCTCTTGCATTCCTGTACACTAACAACAAAAGATCAGAAAAAGAAATTAAGGAAACAATCCGATTTACCATTGCAACAAAAAGAATAAAATACCTAGGAATAAACCTAACTAAGGAGGTCAAGCCCTGTATTCAGAAAACTATAAGATACTGATGAAAGAAATCAAAGATGACACAAACAGAAGAAGAGATATACCATGTTCGTGGATTGGAAGAATCAGTATTGTGAAAATGATTATACTACCCAAAGCAATCCACAGATTCAATGCAATCCTTATCAAAATACCAGTGGCATTTTTCATAGAACTAGAAGAAAAAAAATTACAATTTGTATGGAAACAGAGAAGACCCAAAATAGCCAAAGTAATCTTGGGAAAGAAAAATAGAGCTGGAGGAATCAGGCGCTGTGACTTCAGACTAGACTACAAAACTACAGTCATCAAGACAGTATGGCACTGGCACAAAAACAGAAATATAGATCAATGGAACAGGATAGAAAGCCCAGAGATAAAACCACACACCTATGGTCACCTTATCTTTGATAAAGGAGTCAAGAATATGCAATGGAGAAAAGACAGCCTCTTTAATAAGTGCTGCTTGGAAAACTGGACAGCTACATGTAAAAGAATGAAATTAGAACACTTCTTCACACCACCATACACAAAAATAAACTCAAAATGGATTAAAGACCTAAATGTAAGGCCAGACACTCTAAAACTCTCAGAGGAAAGCATAGGCAGAACACTCTTTGACATAAATCACAGCAAGATCTTTTTTCCCCCACTTCCTAAAGTAATGAGAAAAGAAACAAAAATTAAACAAATGGGATCTAATTAAACTTAAAAGCTTTTGCACAGCAAAGGTAACCATAAACATGATGAAAAGACAACCCTCAGAATGGGAGAAAATACTTGCAAATGATACAACTGACAAATTATTAATCTCTAAAATATACAAAGAACTCATGCACTCAATATCAAAAAACAAACAACCCAATCTAAAAATGGGCAGAAGGCCTAAATAGACATCTCTCTAAAGAAGACATACAGATGGCCAAGAGGCACATGAAAAGATGCTCAACATCACTAATTATTAGAGAAATGCAAAACGAAAGTACAGTGAGGTATCACCTCACACCGGTCAGAATGGCCATCATCAAAAATCTACATACAGTAAATGCTGAAGAGGGTGTGAAGGAACAGGAACCCTTTTGCACTATTTGTGGGAATGTAATTTGATACAGCCACTACAGAGAAGATTACGGAGCTTCCTTAGAAAACTAAAACTAGTACTACCATATAACCCAGCAATCCTACTACTGGGCAGATGCCCAGAGAAAACCATAATTCAAAAAGATATATGCACCCCAATGTTCATCGCAGCACTATTTACAATAACCAGGTCATGGAAACAACCTTAATGTCCATCAACAGAGGAATGGATAAAGAAGATGTGGTACATATATACAATGGAATGCTACTTGGCCATAAAATGGAATGAAATTGGGTCATTTGTAGAGACGTGGATGGACCTAGAGACTGTTATACAGAATGAAGTAAGTCAGACAGATAAAAACAAATACTGTATATTAATGCATATATGTGGAATCTAGAAAAATTGTACAGATGATCTTATTTACAATGCAGAAGTAAAATCACAGACCTTGGGAACTAATGTATGGATACCAAGGGTTAAACATGTGGGTTGGTAGGAATTGGGAGGTTGGGATTGACATATATACACTATTGATACCATGTATAAAATAGATAATGAATGAGAACATACTATATAGCTCTGGGAACTCTACTCGATGTTCTGTAGTGACCTAAATGGGAAGGAAATCCAAAAAGAGGGTATATATGTATATGTATAGCTGCTCCACTTTGCTGTACAGAAGAAGCTAACAACACTGTTAAGCAACTATACTCCAATAAAAATTAATTTAAAAATATAATGTGTCTTAATTTTAGATCTGCTTCTCTCTAGCTGTGTAACATTGGTTAAATTTTTATCCCTTTCTGGACTGTTAATATCTATAGCACCTTTGAGTTGTAATATTTCATGAGTCTATAAATCTCAAACTATACATAGTCCAAACTATACTCTTGATCTTTCCCCACCACCAAATCTGCTCTACTCTTGGTCTTTTCTATCTTAGTTGATGGTCTCTTCACCTTCCAGTTGCTTAGAACAGAGATGCTGGAGTCATTTTTGATCATTTTCCCTTATAGATCCCACTCTCTGTCAGGAAATCATGTTGGCTCTACATTCAAAATATGTCCAGAGTCTAGTGCTTTTCACCAATTCCATTACTACCACCATAGTCCAAGGAATAAATTATCTCAGGCCTAGAATATCACAATATTTTAACTGGTTTTCCTGTGTTCTATCTTGCTCTCCTTAAATCTCTTCTTTTAGCAACCAGACAGATCTGTTAAAATAGAAATCAAATGACTTTCATCATCAGAGTAAAAGCCAAAATCCTGCTAATGATCTCAAGGTCCTGGATCTAGTCCCTGTTACCTCTCTGATGTCATCTTCTACTTTCTCCCCTGCTCAATCTGTTATTCCAGCCTGAGAGGCTTCCTCATTTGTCCTTGAACACACCAAGCTAATTTGTGTCACAAGGTCTTCACACTAGCTCTTTCCTCTGACAGAAACACTTCTCCCAGAGTATCATCACCAAATCAGCAACATCAGTGTCATATGGGAAATTGTTAGAAATGCAAATCCTTCAGCACCATCAGAAAGCAACTAAAAATTAAAAATTCTGGAGATGAGATTTAGCAATGTGTGTTTTAAACAAGCAGCCACGCCCACCGCTGATTCTGTTGCAAACTGACGTTTGAGAACCACTGGTGTAGACTTAACATTTAATTAAAAATATTAATTTTAACCTTTTCAAACTGCATTAGTATAAGAAATTCTTACCTTTCCTGCTCCATTTATTAGCATAGTAACACTATTAAAATAATACTATAGAGTTTGTTTTAGGTCACAGCTTGATATTTTAAGGACCTGAGCATGTGAGATTCATCAGTACTTTTTGACATGACTGGTCTTTATTGCAGATTTTCCTCAGACATTATTACTTTTCTCACCCTAAGTAAGTAGTCCTTGTGCTTTCCATCTCCGTTTTTTCTCAGGCTGTTCCTGTCTCTTAAAATGTTATATTCACCTACATCTATTCAACTCTTACCCAACCCTCAAGGCCTACTTCAAAACCTACCTCCTTGTGGAAAGCTGTCTTGAATAATGCAGTTCAGAAGAATCACATTCTTTCTATTCTGAACTCTCTTGTAGCACTTAACAGCACTACTGCTTTATCTAATAGTTCTAAGAATATTTTCCATTTTCCTCTCCTTTGACTATAAATACTTGACAGCAAGGTTCATGTTTTGTATATCATATATCTTGTACACTACTCTAAACATACTGTCTGGGGATGTAGAGGTACTTACTACACCTTAAATGTATTAAATATTTTCTGAACAGCAATCCTAGATATGTCATGAATAAAGTCATCAGAACCAAACTTCTGAATATTAAACCTTCTTGGAAGCCACTTCATTTCAGCACCAAAATACCAGTGTTTACTAAAAGAGAATTCACAATGCATCAGCAAAACATTTCTCTTGTTTTGGCCTATCCTGCAGTACCATTTTCTAAACAATTACAAATCCTTGAGCTGAAGCCAACCTCAAGAAAACTGTTAAGGAAAATTCAAGTAGATATAAGCTGTATCTGGTGCCAAAGGGGGGAAAGGAGAGGAAAATTAATGTTTGCCAAATGGAAGAGAGCAGATTTTAATTTGATATGAAGTACTGTTGATGACATCTGACTATCAGCATGTGGTAAGAAACACACCAAGTGATAAACCATACCTAGCCATAGAAGACCTTTTGCTGATATAAGGTTGCAGTGCGGTAGTGTTTGGTAGAAAAGGGCAGGTTGAATCAGTGCCATCTTTAGTGTAGAACAGTACCTTAGATTGCCCCAAGAAAGGCATAGGGCTAGGGAAATATCTCCTTCTACACCTCTCTAAGCATCAAGATTTGAATCCCCATGAAATCAGCTTGAAGTAAAAATCAAGGTCAAGCAGGAAGAGTCACTAATAGGTAACTGAGGGGGGAATGTGACTTCATAGATAAAGGGGCACTCTTACACTTTGTTCCTGAAAATAGGGGGAAGATGTTGTTATAGGATGACTCAAGTATAAATGTATCTCAGTTTTTGTTGTTGTTTTTTAGCACAAGCTGAGAGTAACTCCCTCTTTTCCTCTCAGTTTGTCTCTTTTGCCATACCACCGTCCCCAGAGGGCCAACAGTGTCTGCCTTGGCACCTCCAATTCATGAGGCTCTAGGACAAGCTCCAGGAGAATCAGGATGCAATAGTGTCCAGAACTCTGTAGACCTCTTCTCTCTGAAACACACAGTGGCACTCTGAAACATTTTGCCTATAGTCTTAATCATGTTGTCAATGGGATAAGATACAATGACACTGCAAATGTTGTTCAACCACCCGACAGTCTCTCTGACAATTGCCAAGCATCCCTTTAATCTTTCATATCCAATAATCTTGCATTTTGCTGAGTGTCAAAGTGCTGTCCAGGATATTTTAGGACTAGTTACTATAGCTTTAGTAATCCAAAAGAGCACCATGATTATAAGAAGCTTTGTTGGAATTTCTATGTTTCTGTATCATTTGCAGTCAGCAGTACTTTGTACATTGATATATTGATATACAAATGGAATTGTAAAGCAAATTAAAAACACTTTGAGCTCTTGCAGTTCTTTATTCCCCATATCGTGCCCTTTTCCCACCCACAAATATATTGAACATCTTGAAGATTAATTTTCAGACTTATGTCAGCAAGTCGTCCTCATGCAGTTATTGCATTTCCTCATGCAGCACTGTTGATTGGCATGTGTCTGTTGAAGGAGAAGTATCTTATTTCAAACAAAATACATGTCAGGTGCACATACTGGAATAAGGCACTTACCTGATTCAGAAGTAACAACCTTCAGTAATTTGATTTGGTTCAACTTATTGATTGGCACTAAGAAGCCAAAGGAATGTGAGTTGAGATGATTAACTGTGATAGTCAATTTTTCAAGTGAGGAAAAATACCATCAGCCTGACCAAAGAATTAACATGCAACTACTAAACATGCTCCAGGGGAATTTCAAAAAAGTAAACACAAACCAAAATAGCTTTATGAAAAAAGTCCTGTGAAGAAAAGTTATCTTCATATTAACATGACCAATTGAAATGGGCTAATTAGATTCACGATGTGAAACAAAGCTTCATTTATCATGGCCTGTGGGAATTTTAAGATAGAAATAATTCCCCCTAATGAAGATATTGCCGTGTGATATAGTGTCTTAACAGGATGGTCAGCTGTCTGCCTATTTGGACAAGTTTGGCATTGGGTTACCTCTCAGTTTAGTTGAATGAGAGGCCTCTTTTTGCTTTCCAGCAAACCGTTAGACTTTATTGTTTAAAATGTTGCCCACCATTTATGGAATAAACATTTCCACTTCATTTTAATTTCATTTCATAGGAGAATAATAAAGACAGTACAGTTATTGGTCACAGCTGTGTTAATGTGTTGCATGTAACCTTAAGAATTATGCTGTCAAGCCCACAGAGCCAAGGTTTCTGGTTTTCCCTTACAATTTGGCTACAAGATAAAGGAGGAATTTTATTTTAAAATATTCATGCAAATTAAAAAATCTATCTTAAAACAGGCCTTTAAAGTAATAAAGACCCAAAATAACAAATTTGTGTCCAAAACGGCCAGCATGTTATAAGATAATTTTGGCATCAAATTATAAAACACAAGGACTTTTTTTCTGACTCTGCATTTTTACATTTTGATGTAGTACAGAGGTGATGATTTTATTGTTGATTTTCTCCAGGATAAGATGGAAAGTTGTCTCTTTCCTCCTGAGAGTATTACAAGTTTTGTGAAATTTAACACTCATTGAAAAAAATCCTCATTGTTCATATCCATTTTGAACAATATAATTATAATTGGAATCTAAGGACGGGTGGGAATGCATAAAAGGAGGAAGTTTCCCTAAGTTTTTTTCTATGGCAAAGTTGCTAAAAGATATTTAAATTTTTTTTAATATATGGTTCACTGGTGATGTCTCATGTAGAAAGGATCACTACATTTGAAAACAGAGATCACAAAATGTATATTGCAAGGTATAACAATGGCAAATTATTTCACTATATCATCCACTCCAGCATCTGGACAAATTTAGCAAGTAACAAAGACATCTTGCAATTACATCTAGAATATGTTTACCTCTCTTGTTACAAGCAGGCAGACTAGCATAAAGGCAATCTTAAACTGAAGTGGAGAGTGATAACCTAGTAACCTTAGATTTTTACAAATAATTAAACTAAGAAATTGTCTTGAGAAGTTATTCAAGTAAGGCTTGCTGAATTCATTTGAAATACACTAAAAAAGGAATGCAAGAGATGAAACTAAGTCTGAGACACAATTAACAAAAAGTCTGTTTATTCATAAACTTGAAGCACAGGAACCCATTTGTCTTCACTTTTGTTTCAGCAGGGTTTCAAGGGTGCTAGAAAGAAAGTTTTATAGAGTAAAAAGAGGAAATACTAACACAGGGTATGATTGGCAAACTTTCTATTAAGTGGTTATTAACATTTTTTAATGGAAGACTTTCTGATTGGTCTTCAGTTACTTTTGATAATCCTTGGTTGTTAGCAAGGAGGCAAGTGAGAAGTTTGGGGGTATATCAGAAGAAAGGATTGTTCAAAGTTTGAGGTAGAGGGTTTTCTATGGCTAGCATTTTCCTGAAATAAGTGGAGGTCGATGGGGTACATTTTTATAGAAATGGTCTTTATGAGACACTGACTGCCATAACAGGCATCACCCCATTATAATTTGATTCTTCCACTATGATTAGGAAGTGACTAATGTTCTGTACTAATGGCATTCTTAATGTTTTCACACATTCTGGCAAGCATAAAATCACAAATTCCACAGTCTCACTGAGCCAACATACAGAGACACATACACATACTGATATATACATATGTGTGTACAAACACATATACATAAAACCCCCAACCTTTATCGCTTGTGCTTGAAGAGCTGGCTCTCAATAAACAACTGTTTAAGTTGGTTACACTGATCAAAAGACATCTTTTAATGAATCCCAGGCAACAAATCATAATGTTATGTGATCACTAGAGCAAATCATATAAAAAGAAAAATCTAATGCCAAATATATCATTGTAATACAATCCAACTTCAGAAAGTTTTTCATAACTTACAATGCAGGTGTATTTTATTTTGAGAGAAAAACAGTGGAAATAAAAGAAATAATTGGATTGGGCCTTGTGGGTTAGAACATTTGTTACATCAAAAGTGACAAAAGGTTAATTATTACTGGTTGAAGTAACTATTTTTTTTAAGAGTTAGGTAGCTATCCCTGGATGGTTGGTCAGTATTATTATCATTAGCTCAATTGTAGGGATGAATGTGACTTCCACTGCTTATTTGCATAGTCATACTTAGGCCTGGCCAATACTCTACCATTACCATCATCTTCCTTTTATTAATATTTCATTTTGAATGATAATCCTCTATTTCCTCATTTACTGTGTTGAAATATACTGAACAGGGACATCTCATTGTATACTATCATAAAGAGACTTCTCAAAGTTTTTTCTTTAATTTGGCCCTACATACAATAAAACAGAGATCCACCATCTTTAACTGACATGGAAAGAGGTGAAAAAAAGGAGGAAATAAGATAGGCTAGGGCATACCCCACCCCACAGCCACCCTCATCCTCAGGACCTAAGAACACTACCTAGCTCAAGCATTATAGAGTAGTGGTTCAGGGTTTAGGTCCTAGAGCCAAAATTACCTGCATTCAAATTATGGATCTGCTGCTTTATTGCACATATAATCTTGAATAAGTTAATTATCTGTACCTTGATATCATCACTTGTAACTTGGAGTTAATATTAGCAACTCTCTTGGGGTTGTTGTAATGATTAAGTTGAATTAATATATGCTAAGTACTTGAAAATTATGGCTGGCATAGTAGTATTTTAAACTAATTTAAGTTTAGCTTTTAAGTAATCACATGCATTGTGTTGATCAAATAATAGCTATCATTTATTGAACACTGATTACATGCCAGCTCCCTCACTGAGGGATCACTGCAGATGGGTTGGGTCCATTGCACACAGGTCCTTGTTCCTCTCAAGGTTACCTGTTCTACATGATTCTTTCTTTCTAGGTTCTGGTAACACTTTCTCTCCTTTTCTCTGTAAAACTAAGTGTTGGGTTGGTTCTGTTGCTTCTAGTTTCTTTTGGACCTGTCTCATCAGGATTTTTGTACAGTTTGGGCCCTTCTCAATTGTTCTGAAGATTCTAGTTACATGTCTGCCTGCATACTGGATGTAGGCTCCTAAAAATAATACATAAATCATTGAGCACTAAGCAGGAGCTTACTGAATCAAAGATGGCTCCAGGTTTCCATCCTGTTTGGGGTTTATTTCTCTACCTTTCCTCCTCCTTATCTTCTCACAAGGCCCATCAAAAAATCTTATCTCCTCTGAGTAGTCTCCTTACATGAGATACTCAATGACCAACATTAGTCATACTAATTCATTCATTCAACATTTACTGAGTGCCCCTTAGTGTGTCAGAGGTTTCATAGATACTGGCAATGCAGACATGAATAAAACATGGATCCTTGCCCTTGCAGAGCTCCAGTTAGACTGCTGAGTATTCAAGAACTTCCTCACCTTCATGGCTTTCCCCTAGCTCTGCCTAGCCAAAGCCTCATACAAAGTAAAAGCCTGGACTAAAGGAGGTAAAAAAATTATACTTGTGGAGAACCTTAAAGTTCCTAAGAGAACCACAAGATATATGGTGGTAGAAGGAGTAAAGGATCCAATTCAACCACATACTGTGTTATTAGGCTGTCAGTGACAAGGTCACAACCATCTGTGGTAGAGACAAAGCCATGTTTTCTTTCATTTCTTCCATGATATCCTTGATGGATGTCAGGAGGGGTGAAAGGGATGCAGGTGTGTTGGGAAGGGAAACAATAAAACATCCATATGATAAAGTCTAAAGTTTCTCCCATATTAATACTGGGACAGATCAAGGCTCACTTTTCTTTTCTATGCCCTGATATCTACATAGGAAGTCTCAGGTGCTTTGGGGCTTTGACAATCATATTAAAGGTCAGAGGAGGGTTTTATTAAAATGTGTCTATAGAGATAACTCTAATTAAAACAAACAAGAAAAACACTAAGGGCAATCTAAGGGTAAAAGAGGGATCATATTTTATGTATGAGAGTCCACAGGTTCTTTTCAGCTGCCTAAATAAGATTGTTCTGAGACTTAAGTGTTGACCTATTGCTCAAAACTTTGTTCACACCCCATCCTACCTTCACAAGCTTTATTAATTTAGTTTAAGAATTGCATTACTTCTGACTACAGACAAATCCAGGTCCTACTCCAGACTCAGTCACACAAAAGATATGATGCCGAGTTATTTAACCATTCTAAGATTTCTTTATCTACAAAATGGGGCTAATAGTACAGTCTTTGCAGAATTGCCTGAGGAGTACATATCTAATGCATATGAAGAGTTTAGCATAATAGCTGGCACACAGAAAATGCTCAGATTGGGGCATTTCTCTGCCTCTCTTCCCTTTTCCTAAATTTATCTCTGAGTGCAAATGTGCAACTAAAAATTGACTTAGAAATGTGGGAAAGTGCCTAGCTCAGACATATTGGAAACACAAAGCATCTTTTAGAATTTTGCCAAGGGGCCACCCTGGGTCCAGACTTTAATTCCCTTATTCCCAAACCCCTAAGTCCCTGAACAGTTGGGTTTTGTCTTCTTTGTATTTCCTTTCTAGACAACACTTTACTTTTGTTACTAAATCATCACTTGTCCTCATTTTCATTTGCGATGAAGTTTTGTTTTAATCCTGGAAGTGAGGTGTCCAAATTTCTTCCTGTGATTAGGAATAAATGGTTTTGTCTGCCTGTTCAAGCCAATCAGTAAGAAAATATACCCAAGAAGAGCTTTGTTCTAGGATCTATTCTATACAACTATGAGGATCAGATTTCTAAAAAGTCAAAAGCCCTCTACCCATTGTCCCCTACAGATAGATAGATAGATAGATAGATAGATAGATAGATAGACAGATAGATGAATACAGGTAGCTTCAAAGAACCTCCTGATATCAGGCCAGAGTGAGTGAGATTCCTCTGGGCAGATGAAGTCCATTCAGAGAGTCCAATAGGCTCCTTCTCCAGAGGCTCACAGCTTACAGTGGCTGCCTGAGGTTAATAAGCACTGAACAGTTGGTATGAGGCAGGCACTGTACTAAGTTCTTTATACACCCCCATCTTATATAACCTCCCAACAACTCTATGAGGTTGGTATTACTTGCTCCATTTTACAGATGAGGAAACTAAGGAAACAACTTGCTCAGGGTCACACAGGAAATGGAGGAACTGGTAATTTGAAGGCAGATCTATCCAATTCTGAAGTCCATACTCTTAACCAATAAGCTCTACTACCACCAATATATTATCTCCAAACTAGTGAAGTGTGGTAGTTGCCCTTTCCCCTTGAATTTGCACACATCCCTAGAAGGCATATGACATAAGCCTTATTAGTTAGTGACATCTCCATTTGTGAATTTCAAATACTTTCTTCATTCCTTCCTTTATTCACTAAATGTTTATTGAGCACCTACTTGCCACCAGGCATTGTATAGGTATTGGGGGTACAAAAATACAAATAAAACACAGACCCAGCTCTCTAAGAGCTAACAGTTTTGTAGTCTTTTGCCAATAAACACATTTGATTTGTTGGGAGAAAGCAGGAATATATTGATAAAAAATGACTTTCTGCTTTGTTTATCTCTGTATCCCAGCTCCTAGATCAGTGCTTGTCACAGACCAGGTACTCAAAACTAATGAATAAATAAACAGATTGGAGCATCCAAGACAAGGGTTCCCATCCTCCTGGTTTTGCAAAGGAGAATTCTTGGTGCCAGATACCAAGGTAAAGATTCTAAAGGATTAGGATTCTGAAGAAAGCAACTTCCTCCATAAATCATGAGACAAATAGCCAATTTTCCCCTTAGAGTACCCTGTGCCTTGTGCAGTGACAAAATAGAGAATGCAGTAAGCGATCAAATGGATACATCCTGCCCATCAAACATTTCTGAGACTCACATGAAGTTTAAGTTGCTACCCTTAGCTAAGCAGTGTGGTCAGTGGTGTATTAACTATCTGATTACTTATGTTGTCAAAGTGGTTGATCACATATGGTGCAGTAAGAGATGCTGTCACATGTCAACCTGCAATCCTGTCTACCCAAGGATATGACGACTGCCTAACCTACATTTTAATCCCCAGGACTGGTCTGCTACAGAGCTTGAAATTCCCACTGCTTTGGTTTAGGGTAGTGGTTTAAAAAAAATTAAACTATGGTCAAACAGCTCTTGATAAGATATATAAACAACTGAAAAAAACTACCTGGAGGTTTAAGGCATTGCCCAAGGACATTTTGATATCCTTGGCAAAGGAAGAAAGTTAGCATTGAGTATATTAAGACCAGGCTTAGGTATGACATTCCAGTGAGCTGGGTGAGAGCGTGGCCTAACCAGCCTCAAACATCTCATCTTGCTAAAATACTCCAACAAATTTGGTTCAGAAGCCTCCCAGCTTTTAAAATCATCTTTATTTTAATCCTACCTTCCAAATACAAAGCCTTGAAGCATATGCAATTCGCTTTATATGTAGTCTTATTGGATGCTCCCAAAAATTTTGGGAATATCATATGTCCAATAACTGTCTATATAGGGAAAAAATATCCCAGGATAAGAAAGTATCCCAGGATTGCAAGAGTGGTGGGATGAAATCTGCCACTGAAACTTGGGAATACCATTAACTTTATGGAGTGGCACACATATGCATTAGGATACTTTTTGTCTACTGACAAAATGATTTATCAAAGAAGCATATATATATATACAAATATATATATATATATATATTCTATTGTAGAGTGTGATTACGAAGGCATCAATGAAACATGAGAAATATGTAAATATAACTTTCCAGAATGAGTCATAAAAACATGCTGTCTTTCTCAAAATGAAGGAAATAGTTTTATTTGTAGAAACATAAGCATGATCATTTAAATTTAGATTTATTCTTAAAAAGCCCATTTAGATTCTGGGAAAATCAATGGACACAAGTCATTTATGAACAGTATAATTGGTCAAGATCTATTTGCTGAAGAAGAGTTCAACCAACTGGGTTCTTATCATCCCTGAAAATCGAATTATCTGATCATATGCATTTGTCTTCTCTCCAACCTTTTGAATGATTGAAAATCATCCTCTTAAGAATAAATAAAGATGCTGAGTAATATTATATTACATTACATTTTTACAGTATTGCATAGTTTACTAACATTTGTATACAGTATCTTATGAAATCAAAGTGAACTCACTCTGAAGTGTTACTGTCCCATTTTATAGTTGAGGAAACTGAATATAAGTGATTAAGTGACTAGCTCAATTTTATATAGCTGGTAAGTAGCAGGATCACACTTGAACTCAGGTCTTCTGACTATAATTCCAAATCTTTAGCCATGACACTTCATTCTTATTATGGAAGACATTTACTTCTGTCCATTGGTAACAATTATATTTTAAAATCTTTAGTAAAAATGCATGAAAACACTGTGCCATGGAACATTTTCCTAAATAGCAAATTGAAGAAACTATGTCTTCTGGAAAATATCATAAAGCAGCTACATTTGTTTTCCTATATAACTGAATATTGAAATGATTTGGGGGATGGTGTCAAGGGAAAAACAATGAACAGTTTGGTTAATACAGTTGCTAAGGCAATAGGAGCCTTTCACTATTTATGTCTTTGAAAATCAAATGCTTTGAACCAACACCAAAGTTAAACAGGTGCTGAGTTGCTGCCAAAGGCTAGTGTATCTGAATATAGCATTTGTTTGAGGAGTCTTTTTTCTAAAAGAGAAAATATTTTTTACAGAATCATCAAATCACTTCAGTACCCAAATAGTAATGTCATACTTTTGCAGGTAATCTACAGTGCAAGACACTGTGTTATAGGCCTATGGGGATCACTTTCTTGGTAAATCTCCAGTGGCATTTAGCAGAAAACTATTCCAGGAAAGCTTGGACCACTCTGCCCACCACTCTATCGCAGTTTTCTCATGTGTACAATGAAGAATTTAATAATATACAATAATATTTAAAGGATCCTTGCAGCTCTGATGTCTGATGTTCTTTGAAATTCAAGCAACTGGCTTACTAAAGCTCTTTCTCTTTGAGTATAAGAAGTGCCTGGCATTTATGTCCATCCTAATTTAATCTGAAATATCAAAAGAGGGGGAAGAGCAGAGATTTCTTTGGTCTAAGCAGAGGTGTTGTTAACCCTGCATCAGTTCTGGCCCTGAAATTTAATGGTGAGCACCTGGACCTTAGATTGAGCCAGGCAGTCTACACCTGACTCTTACTAACTCTAAGTAAGTCAGCCTAGGCTTTCTTCTTTGATATTAGTGAGCAAGCAATTGGGTTTATAAATATAGGGCTATTATAAAGGAGAAGGAATGAATGAGTAGAAGGAAGCTGCTTTTCAATTGTAAAAGATTTAAAAATAGTAGGTTCTTATTACAGCTAGATGTGGGTGTATGTAAAATGTATTTTATGGTCAATAGCTCTGCATTATTCTTCTGGGGAAATAAGGCTTTTATTGGTTGGGTGAGGTTTTTGCTATTTTTGTCAGATGTCATCTTCCACACAGAAGCAGTGTGGATCAATAGCAAAGTATCCAAGTGAGAGTAAGAGCAGGTCATACTTTTTCCACCTCATCTCCATAGCTGCTTGATGTCTTGAAAAGCCACACTCCTTCTCTACATAGTAATGATAAGGACACTGTTTTGTTCTCTTGTAAAGTCTCCATATCCAAGCCCAATACAATGTTAGCTTCACTGTGAGTATTAAAGACCTGTCCTTTCTTCTAGGAGATTTAGCATTTACTTTAGCTAATACAGTACTTTTTGCCATACTAAATAGTTTCTATGATTTTTTTCTAATTTTTTAAAAGGTTTAAAATTTTTATTTTTAGCTAACATTTTCTCAATTTCTCTTTTGAAATCCACATATAACTTTCTGGTCATTTTTGTAGTATTTGTTGCCAATAGTATTTATTGCCAATAATATGGTAGCCATTTGTTGATTAGACATATGCATTAAAGTAAATGCATCATTTACACACTACTTTATATAAAACAGATAAACACAAGGTCCTACTGTATAGCATAGGAAACTATATTTGATATCTTATAATAACCTATAATGGAAAAGAATCTGGAAACGTATATATATATATATGTATATATATATATGTATAACTGAATCACTTTGCTGTACACCAGAAACTAACACAACATTGTAAATCAACTATACTTCAATAAAAAAGTAAATGTATTGTTTTAAACATTTTGTACCTTGAATAACACTCAAAATAGCTGAAAGTAATCATGCAAGTTCATTAGTTCTTTTCCCTTTAACTCTTTTACAAAAAAAGAAAAATACCCTGACTAAAAGCAGATGGAGCTGTCAAGGATCACTCACACAGGTGAGCTGAATTGAGCTGATTAGTTGTTAAGTGCTTACAGCTGTTAGGTTAGACGTTGAGGAAATTGTAGACGATCAGGGCCTCTCTTTCCCAAAGAGTTGGAACAAGCATCATAAAGAAAAATAGAATTGTTTTGAGAATTAGGTTTCTTGGATTTGCAAAGTAAAACAAGGAAAAGTGAAAAGCAAAAACTGCAAAGACTTCTTTAATTAACATATACAGCAGAGGATTTTGAACAGTTCCTTGTCTTAAGATCAAGTTTATAGTGAGAAATAACTCAAACATCTTAAAGCAGACTTAATGAAATGTAAAGTTTCTCTGTGAAATTGTTAACCATTTTTTCCTTTAAATTTTGGTAGCCTAAAGTGAAAAATAACTCATTGAAAGTTGAAATCTTGCATATTTTGTACATATTCTTTACATATTGAAGCCTCCTAAAATATGTAAAAAGCAAACAGAATGCTATGTGGGCAGATAGTTGAGCAAACATCCTCAGTTTAACGTTAAGTCCATAAACCATGTGGATGGGTAGGCTGAAAAGTAAAAAGAAAAAAAAGCTTAATTATCTTAGACTGTTTTTGATCATACAGTTTTACTGCCTAAAAGCAGGAAAAGAAGGCCCAGCAAAATGAAATCTGTATAGTTGCTCATATTTGGAAACTGATCATTTATTATCCAATCCACCCTGCACATGACTGCCAGATAAAATACCACAATTATTGCAGTGTTCTCTTACCAAACACTTCCAATGGCTCCCCATCATCAGACAGATTAAAGCTCTAAGGCTTGATCCCAAAGGCAAGACTCTCAAAGATTCAATCTTAAATCACCTAATGATATATCTTGTGCAAACTGAGGAATTTGTCTGCCGCCATAGTATAAGCATTTAGGGCTTCCCTGGTGGTGCAGTGGTTGAGAGTCTGCCTGCTGATGCAGGGGACGCGGGTTCGTGCCCTGGTCCGGGAAGATTCCACATGCCGCAGAGCGGCTAGACCCGTGAGCCATGGCCGCTGAGCCTGCGAAGCATTTAATTTTAAAAGCCAAAGTTAGTGATAGGGAAAGGCAAACACTATGTCTGCACAACTTATTTCTAAACCTAAGAAGTTACAGAGTTAGAGAAAACAAGTAACTGACAAATAGGGTTGATAAGCTTTAGTCCTTGGGTTCTTGTGAAGGATTGGCAACCCTGTGCCATAGGCATTAATTGTAACAAGATGGGGGGAAGAGCCCTAACCTCAAAAGAAGCAGGAGCTGAGTCACAAGAAATACATTACTTTTCTTATCAATCTCAGCCACCCTCTATTAGTCTACTGATTGATCTTAGTATACCCTACTGCGCCTTCATTAAATTGCTTCTCAAATCCTAGAATATTTACCAAGGGATAGTGCAGTACAGTGATAAAAACATAAACTGCATGTGTTTTATTCTGACACTGACTAGCTGTATTACTTTAGGCAATTTACCAAAACTCTGTTTCTTAACTCTCTGTGTTAGTGAATATTAAATGAACCAGTATATATAATGCTGAAGAAGGTACCTGGCACATAGTAGCTGCTATATAAACGTTTGCTATTATTATTTTTCTTCTCCCTTCTTCATAGACCAGTTTAACTCCCATTATCTCCAGGAAGTCACATAACATCCTTGTGCTCCTTTGATCTCCTATAATACTTATAATCATTATGAGTCCTTTGACATTTCAGTTTATGCCGCCATAGGAAATAGCTTACACTGTTTTAACATTATTTTCAACTGTTTTTAATGTGTTCAAGTCTTGCCTCTCCTAATAGACTATGAACTCCTTGAGAAGAAGAACCATGCCTTATGCTATTTTCCTCCCTCTGAATATATCATTTCACAAAAGATGCTCAAGGAATATTTGTCAAATGAGTAAATCAATAACTGGTTATCATAGCAAGCAAATATTTTTACCACAAGAAAGAAGTGAGCATTTCTTCTACTTTGAAGTATAACAACAGTAAATTCTGGGCAGTTATGTTTTTGTCTTTTTCCTCTAAAAGGAGGGTAAGCTTATCCTCACTTACAGATCCTCGGCCTGTTGTAGTGCAGATTTATTCAATTTTAGGCAGGTAAAATGTTTCCTAATAGGAGAGTACCTATTAAATTTTCATGGCTTCACTAAGATTGTAAGACAGTTTGGCACATTTGATTAAATAAAAAATACAGGGCTTCCCTGGTGGCGCAGTGGTTGAGAGTCTGCCTGCCGATGCAGGGGACACGGGTTTGTGCCCCGGTCCGGGAGGATTCCACATGCTGCAGAGTGGCTGGGCCCGTGAGCCATGGCTGCTGAGCCTGTGCATCCAGAGCCTGTGCTCTGCAACAGGAGAGGCCACAACAGTGAGAGGCCCGCATACCACAAAATAAAATAAAATAAAATAAAATAAAATACAGATGAAACAGCGAAGATAAAATTTCTAGGAAAATTCTCTAAAATATTCCATAAGTATATGTAAGCACAATAGCAGCTAGGGACCCACAAAACAAGTCTTGACTGAATGTTACACATTAACATGTTCAAAGGAAGTACTCAAAATTATGGTGTGTCTAGGACTTACAAACCACTTCACATTATGGCACACACGGAGATTGATAATGCTTATATGGTATACTGAAATAAGCAGGAAGGGGTTTTTGAGCCAGGAGTAACTGGCACTAGGACTCTGATAACTTCATCCCTAGAACTAGGGCCACTTCAGATCCTAGCCAACCACTCTGAGTGATAAGAGAGCACAAATCTCAGCACACCTGTAACCCATCCACAACACATATCAGTTGGAGAACGCTGTTGCTTTTGTGATGTTAAGTGCTTCAGTCTGTACTGTTCAATACAGAAAAAGGAAAACCTATGATAAGAACATGTAAACCCAGATGCAGCATGCATTTTTTTGCATTCTTATGTGCAATAGTCTCTGAACCTTGCTCAATTCAATAGTTGTATGTCCTACTAAGAAGATCTGTTCCCATTAGAGACTGAGTTCAGTGCAAATCATACTATATGTCTTTTCCTTCGTCCTCATCCATTCATTTATTAATATATTCAATGAGGATTGATTGAGCACCAACTATGTGATAGAGTCTGTGCTTGTTACAGGTAAAAATAATACCACTGTGTTCTGGCAGATAGTGCAGTGAGAAGTGGAGCACACTTTGTACCCACTGAGTCATACTTGCCTGAAGTCAACCAGTAAGCTGGGTGGTCTGGGGTGAATGGGGACCCTATCATATGGAGCCCTCACCTCAGCCACTTGACAGCTCAGCCCAGGATCCAAAACAAAAGTGACTCTTCACCATGAGCAAATGACAGACACCTCTGACACCTCAAGTCTCATCCTATCCTGTCTCCCTGAATGGCAGGTGGGGTAGGGCAAGAATGGTGGTCTCTGGCCACCAAGTCTTACAGCTCATAGAACTGAGATGAACAATGTGTCACAATTGCATGAGACACCACTCTGTCTCCACAACAATAGACAAAAGCCTTGACAAGTGGAAGGTGAGAAGAATCTCTGAGGAAGAAAGGTGTAGCAGATAGCTGCCATTATCCATCTGACCATTGGTCTTCATCGTATGAGACCTTGATATTGTGAAAGAGAAATGGTAGAATAATGTACCACAGTTGTCCAACGGGAAGCACACACTACACTTTGGAAAGATTTATTGGTTATTTATAAATTTATATATGCAACATGAACAAAACTTGTTCTTAACTTTCTGGGTGGTATGATAAAGCTGAGTTAGAAAATCACGTGTCTTATAAAGGAACTTTTGTAAGAAAAATAGAAACGTCTGCTGGAAATGACTTTTAGAAATGGATTTGTTACACCACCTACAAAAGTAACAAACATCTATGTTTGTTCAATTCAGGAGTCAAAGAGGGAATCTCAAAGCAAAGAAAAAAATATGTAGAGGTCAATGAAAATATAATATATTAAAATATGTGGGATGCAGCTAAGCCAGTACTGTAAAGTAAATTTATAGCACTAAGTGCTTACATTAGGAATGGAGAAAGGTCTCAAATTAATAATGTAAGTTCCAACATTAAGAAACTAGAAAAAGAATAACAAAATAAATCCAAATTGTACAAATAAAGGAAATAATAAACATAAGAATTAACATTATTAAATACAAAATTTAAAAATCTGAGGAAAACAACAAAACCAAAAGTCAGTTCTTTGAAAAGATTAAAAAAATGGACAAAGTCCTAGCAGGACTGACAAAGATAAAAAGAGAGAAGACATAAATAACCAATATTAGAATACCAAAGGAGGTATAACTACAGATTCTACAGCCATTAAAATGATAGCAATGGAGTACTATAATCAGTTTTATGCTCATAAAGTCAACAATTTAAAATAAATGACTAATACCTCAGAAACCACAAAATATGAGAACTGAGCCAAGATGAAATAAGTAGCTGGGATAACCATATACCTATAATGAAATTTTGATTTGTAATTTAAAAGATACCAATGAGAAACACTTCTGAAATGGCAGAGTAAGAACCTTCAAAAATCTACTTCATAAAAGCAAAGATTTGTCAAAATCAATCTTTTCAGTACTCTGGAAAATAACCAAAGGCTTGCAACAATTAGAGTAGTATTATTACAGACACACAACTAAATCTTGGTAAGAACAGTGAGATTTTGTACATTATTTACCTTAATTTATTCCCATCCTTTCCCTCCCACCCTGACTAAGAGGTAGCCTTTAAAACAAAAAGCCTCTCAACTATTGTTATCTGTGAAAATTAGCAGTCAACAGAACATTGGAAGGAGCAGAACAGGTTGGGAGTGTTTCAAAAGCATAATCCCCAGATAATTGTTGTTTTGGATACATCAGGCACCACCCTAAAAAATTGTACTGCTGTACTCTCAGGGTTTATCTTTATCTGACTTAACTCAGAGTTCATTCTATAAGAAGAGCCAATTCCATAGAGCATTTGCTAAAAAGGAGAGCACCAGTTCTTTCCCTATACTTTTACCTATAACTCAGATAGCAATAACAGCTGGGGCTCACAACACACTGACCAAAAAATGTATATATACGAAGGTAGAATGATTTATATATATATATATATATAATAAATATATAAAAATTATTATATGTTAATATATAAATGTATATATACCTGCCTTATAGATATGTCAGGCTTGGAAAATCTCCAACATATTCCTGGGATTCTAGAAAGCCCCACACATGACCAGTACTGTGTTCATGCCCAGGAAAGACCTGAGAAGGCCCTAACTTCTCACATCTGGCTGATCTTGAGGCTCTGTGCTCTGTGTAAACAAAAAGTGAAGTCTAATGCATAGATATAAACAGCCTGCTTGAAGATTGAAGGCATGCCCCCACATACACAGAGAGCCACTGTCAAAGGCTGAGAGGCTTAATAGTTCAAAAAATTTAAGGAAAGCACTGTCAATCATTAATTGACCACAAGACTGAGGATATATGACAGTGGCAGTGCACAACAAAGAAAAAGAACTTTACAAAATTAGTCCAGAAAAGTCACTAAACAAACAAGCAGGGGAAGGAATAATAACTAACAGAACCAACAACAAATCCTGGGGAGAGGGAGGGAATCTGATCATCAGTGTTGCCACATTATATCATTTAAAACATACAGTTATCAACAAAAATTTTGACACTTGAAACAGAAAAGTATGACCCATACACAAGTAAAAAAGCAATTGATAGAAGTTGTCCCTGAGGTGGCCCACATGTTGGATTTACTAGACAAAGACTTTAAATCAGCTACTATAATTCTAAGAAAGAATCAAAGAGAATTTATGAAGTGGAAAAATATAATGACTAAAATGAATAATTTACTATAGAAGCTCAATAGGAGATTTATTTGGTAAAAGAAAGAATAAGAAAATTTGAAGACAGCTTGATTAATATTTTACAGTTTGAGAAACAGAAAGAGGAAAGAATGAAGAAAAATAAACAGCCTCAGAGACCTATGGAGCATTATCAAGTGTATCAGCATATGCATCATGAAATTCTCAGGAGAGAAGAGAAAGAAAAGGGCAAAAATAATATTTAAAGAAAAACAATGGCCCAAAACTTTCCAAATTAGGGAAACAAAACAATCTACACATCCAAGAAGCTCAGTGAATTCCAAGTAGAATCAACACAAAGAGATCCAAACCTGGCTACATCATAGTCAAACTTTTCAAAGACAAAGCAGCAAAAGAAACAACCCATCACATACAAGGCAACCTTGATATTATTAAAGATGACTTATGGGCTTGGGCTTCCCTGATAGTGCAGTGGTTAAGAATCTGCCTGCCAATGCAGGGTATGTGGGTTCAAGCCCTGGTACAGGAAGATCCCACCCGCTGCAGAGCAACTAAACCCATGCAGCAGAACTACTGAGCCTATACTCTAGAGCCTGCACACCACAACTACTGAAGCCCGCACACCTAGAGGCCATGTTCCACAACAAGAGAAGCCACTGTAATGAGAAGCCCACAGACTACAACGAAAAGCAACCTCTGCTCACCACAACTAGAGAAAGCCCACATGAAGCAATGAAGACCCAACGCTGCCTAAAATAAATAAATAAAAAAAGATGACATCAAAAGAAACCACAGAAAACAAAAGACTGTAGGATGATATATTCAAAAGGCTGATAAAGTATTATCAACTGATGCTTCTAGTTCCAGCAAAATTATCCTTCACAAATGAAGGAGAAAATAAGACTTTCCCAAATAAATAAACCCTGAGACAAATTGTCACTAATAGACATGCTCTACAAGAAATACTAAAGGGTGTCCTTAAGACTGAAATGAAAGAATACCAGATAATTACTCAAATCCACACAAGGAAATAAAGAGGGCACAGATAACTAAATATGTAAATATAAAAATATATAAATGTATTCTTGTTTATGACTCTTTTCTTTTTCAATCTGATTTAAAAGATCCCTATAAAGTAATAATTACAAAACTATGTTGATGGGCTTATAATATGTAAAGATGTAAATTGTATGATGATAATGGCACAGAGGACATTGAAAGGAACATAGGCATACTATTAAAATTAAGATGACATTGGGACTTCCCAGGTGGTCCAGTGGGTAAGACTCCATGCTCCTAATGCAGGGGTCCCAGGTTCAATCCCTGGTCAGGGAACTAGATCCTGCATGCATGCCACAACTGAGTTCACATGCCACAACTAAGAGTCCGCATGCCACAGCTAAGAAGTCTGCATGCCACAACTAAGAAGCCGCATACCACAACTATGAGCATGCATGCTGCAACTAAAAAAAGATCCCACATGCCACAAATAAGACCCAGTGCAGCCAAAATAAATGAATAAATGAATAAATAAATAAATAAATAAACGAGGCTGTATTTAAAAAAAAAAGAGATGACACTAATCTAAACCAGAGTTATAAAGTGTTAAATTTAATCCTCAGGATAACCACTGACAAAATAATTTTTAAAAAAATAATAGTAAAATAAACAATAGAATAATAAAAATGAGAGACAAGAATATATCTATTTAACATAAAGCAGGCATTAATGGAATAATACAGAATAGAAAAAAAGTCAGACATGTAAAAAACAAATAGCAAAATGATAGATGTAAATCTTAGCAGTAAGTAAATTTAATTAATTAAACGCTTTAAATAAAAGGCAGATGTTTGCACAATGGACTAAAAACATGATATAACTATATGCTATCCACTAGAGACACACTTTAGATTGAAAAACAAAGGATTTGGAAAGATACACTATGCAAAGGTGACAAAAAGAGAGTTAGAATGACCACACTAATGTCACACAAAATTTATTTTGAGACAAAAATTGTTACTAGAGGAAAAGAAGTTCATTATATGATAAGAGTCATTCAGTCAACAAAATATAATACTAAACATAAATGCGCATAACAACAGAGTCTCAAAATACAAGATGCCAAACTGATAGAAATCGAAGTATAAATAAATAACAACAATTCAACAATAATAGTCCAAGACTTCAATACCTTGTTTTCAATAATAGATGAACAACTAGGTAGAAGATTAACTAGGAAATAGACAACATTAAAAACATTATAAATCAACCAGTCCTAACAGAGCTCCTTATCCAACAATAGAACACTCCACCCAACAATAGCCTAATACACATTTTCACAATTTTTGCAAGTGCACATAGAACATGCTCCAGGATAGAACATATGTTGTCATAAATAAATTTAAAAGTATTCAAATCATAAAATGGAATGAAATTAGACAACCAAACAGAAAGAAATTTGGGAAAATAAAATATGTAGATATTAACACACTCTTGAGAAAAACACTAATGAATCACAAAAGAAATCACAATGGAAATTAGAAAATATTTTAAAATTAATGAAAACTAAAATACAACATATTAAACTATATGCAGCTAAAGCAGTACTTAGAAGGAAATTCTAAGTTGTAAACATCTGGAGTAAAAATGAAGGAACATCTCAAATGAAGAATCTAACATTTCACCTTAAGAAACTTGTAAAAAGAAGAGGACATTAAACCAAAAGCAAGCAAAAAGAAGGAAATACTGAAAATTACAGCAGAAATAAATAAAATTGAGAATAGAAGAACCATAGGTAAAAACAAAGTTGCTTGTTGGAAAAGATTGACAAAATTGCCTAACCCTTAACTAGACTGACAAAGAAAAAAAAAAGAAAGAATGAATAAATTTTAAAATCTGGAATAAAAGCAGGGATATTACTAACAACTTCACAAAAATAAGTATTATGAGGGAATATTATGAACAATTTTATGCCAACAAATTAGACAGCCTAGATGAAACAAATTGCTAGAAAGAACAAACTACCAAAACTCAATCAAGAGGAAATATAAAATCTGAAAGGAATCATAACAAGTAAATAAATTAAAATTGTAATCAAAAAGTGACCTATGAAGAAAAGCCCAGGACCATTAGGCTTCACTGCTGATACCCAACAAATATTTAAAGAATAACAGTATTCTCCACAAACTCTTCCAAGAAATAGGAGGGAATATTTTCCAACTCATTCTATAAAGTCAGTATTATTCTGATACCAGAAACAAAAATATCACAGGGAAAGAAAATTATAGATTATATTCCTTATGAATATAGATAAAAAAAAACTCTCAACAAAATGCTCGGAAACCAAATGTATCAAACTTGAAAAGGGATTATGCACAAAAACAAGTGAGTTTTATCCCAGGAATGCAATGCAAAATTGCATTAATATATGAAAATAAATCAATGTAACACATCATATAAATAATATAAAGGACAAAAACCACATGATCATATCAATAGACACAGAGCATTTGACAGACACATCAACTTTTAATAATAAAGACACTCAACAAACCAGCTGTAAAAGGAAGCTTCCTCAATCAATATTAGATGATCAATGAAAACTGTACAACTAACATCAACTTATTGGTGAAAGAAAAAACACTCTATCCCTAAGATCAGGGATAAAATAAAGATGTCCACTCCCTCTAATTCGATTTAACATTGTACTGTAGATTCTAGTCAGGTTACTGTGCAAGAAGAAAAGCCATCCTGATTGTAAAGAGAGAAACTAAATTATCGAGAATAATTAAATATTCGAAAATTAATACTGTGTTTGTTATTTGAAAATACTATTGTTAAGATGGCAATGCTCCCCAAATTGATGTACAGATTGAACTTAAACCCTATTTAACCCCCAGCTGCATTTTCTTTACTTTTCTGCAGAATTTAACCTGCTGATCCTAAGATTCATTTGGAAATTCAAGATATACAAATGGCAATGCACACATGAAAAGATGTCCAACAATAGTCATAGGGAAATGTAAATCAAAACCACAATGAAAAAAAAAAGAAATGAAATTGAGTTATTTGTAATGAGGTGGATGGACCTCGGGTCTGTCATACAGAGTGAAGTGAATCAGAAAGAGAAAAACAAATACTGTATGCTAACACATATATATGGAATCAAAAAAAAAAAAAAACGGTTCTGAAGAACCTAGGGGCAGGACAGGAATAAAGACACAGACATAGAGAATGGACTTGAGGACATGGGGAGCAGGGAGGGTAAGTTGGGACAAAGTGAGAGTGACATGGACATATATACACTACCAAATGTAGAATGGAGAAAATAAAACACAATGAAAGATTATTTCATATACACTAAGGAGACTAAAGTAAAAATGTTGGACATTAGTAAGTATTGGCAAGAATGTGGAGATTGTAACACCCATATACTGCTGGTGGAAATGTAAAATGTTGCAGCCACTTTGGAATATGATCTGGCAGTTCCTTAAATGGTTAAACATAGAGTTATCATGTGACCCAGCAATTCCACTCTTAGGTATATACCCAAGAGAATTGAAAACCTATGTTCACACAAAACTTATAGAATATTCATAGCAGCATTATACCTAATAGCCAAAAAGTGGAAACAATCCAAATGTCCACTACTGGTAACTGAATATATACATGTGATAGCTCAGGAAGGGGATCAAGATGGGAGAGTAGGAGGATATGGAGCTCACCTTCCCCACAAACACATCAAAAATACATCTATATGTGGAACAATTCTCACAGAAAACTAACTAGAAACTGGCAGAAGAGCTCCTATGCAACCAAAACTGCAAAAATCCCACATAACTGGGTAGGATGAGAACAAAAGGCATTGGGTCAGGATCTGGGCCCCTGGGAAGAGTATGTAAAGAAGACAAGGTCCACCCTGGCAGATGCTCACCCTGGGGATTGAGCAGGACAAGCCACAATCTGGGCAAGCCAGTCCTGAGGAACTGTGCAGAGGAGATAAACCCCCTTGCCTGCTGGGAAATCCCCTGAGACAGAGAGAGCAGCTAGAGAAGCTTAGTCTCTACTTGTGTGGAGTGTGTGCATGCTAACTTGCTAACAATCAGGTCAGAGAGAGCCTTGAACCAGTGGTAGCAGCCTTGCCACACTTCCCAATTTGAAGGGGCAAACACCCAGGCCCCACTCACACCACACCACAGCCCAGCATGAGATCCGGGCAAAGATTTAGCCTAGCTACACAGAGACAGACCAAGGGACTGGGGTGTGATCCAGGTAGTGCTGTGGAGCCCATTTTCAACATGTGCAGGGGTCAGTGGCTGGGGCTTCAGCAGGCATTGTCAGTGTGTGCACATGGTGGCACCACACAAGTGCACCATGGCTAAGCACCGAATCTCAGACAGACAGGCATTGGGCAGGAGTATGCAGCAGTTTGGTTCCCAATGAGAGTGCCCCAGCTCCACCCACTCGCCATCACAGCTTAGTGCTAGATCTGGGGTAGACAAGAACTTACAATATGCTGCTTACAAGAGATGCTTTTCAGAGCAAAAGACACACACAGACTGAAAATGAGATGATGGAAATTATATTTTATGCAAATGGAAACAACAATAAAGCAGGGATAGCAATACTCATATCAGACAAAATAGACTTTTTAAAAAAGGCCATAAAGAAAGACAAAAAATGGCATTATGTAATGATAAAGAGATCAATACAAGAAGAGGTTATTACACTCCTTAACATATATGCACTCAATATTGGAGCACCTAAGTGTATGAAACAAATACTAACAGACATAAAGGGCGAAATTGATAATGATACAAGAAGAGTAGGAGACTTTAACACCCCATTGATATCAATGGACAAATAATCCAGACAGAAAAATCAATAAGGCAATTGGGGTCCTAGAAGACACAGTAGACCAGTTGGACTTAATTATATCTACAGGAAATTATATCCAAAAAAACAAGAATACACATACTTTGCAAGCACACATGGAATGCTCTTTAGGATAGATCACACAATAGGTCAAAATATAATCCTCAACAAATTTAAGGAGATAGAAATTATTTCAATCATCTTTTCTGAACACAGTAGTGTGAAACTTGAAATTAATCACAGAAAGAAAAAAGGGAAAAGAATGAACACATGAAGACTAAAAAACATGATACTAGAAACCCAATGGTTCAATGATGAAATCAAAGAATAAATCAGTAAATACCTTGAGACAAATGAAAATGAAAATACAACCTTACAAAATCTATGGAATTCAGCAAAAGAAGTTCTAAGAGGGAAGTTCATAATGATACAGGTCTTCATCAAGAAACAAGAAAAATCTTGAAAAACAACATGATCTACCACCCAAAAGAATTAGAAAAAGAAAAACAAACAAAATCTAAAGTCAGCAGAAGGAAGGAAATAATAACTATCAGAGAGGATGTAAATTTATAAAAATTTTAAAAATCAATAAAAAGATCAATAAAACCAAGAGATGTTTTTTGAAAAGATAAACAAAACTGACAAACCTCCAGCCAGGCTCACCAAAAAGAAAAGAGAGAGGACCCAATTAAACAAAATAAAAAATGAAAGAGAAGTCACAACTGATACCACAGAAATACAAAAAAAAAAAAAGGAAAAAGAAAACAACTCCTAAGACAATACCATGAACAGTTACTTGTCAACAAATTGAACAACTTAGAAGAAATGTACAATTTTCTAGAAACATACAGCCTGACAAAATTTAGTCAAGAAGAAATTTGAATGGACTGACCACTAGAAGTGAAATAGAATCTGTTAATTAAACCAAAACAAAACAAAACAAACAAAAACTCTCCACAAACAAAAGTCCAGGACCATACGGCCTCACTGGGGAATTCTACCAAACATACAAGGAAGAAATTGTACCTATCCTTCCCAAGCCATTCCAAAAATTTGAAAAGGAGGGAACACTCCCAAATTCTTTCTATGAGGCCACCCTGATACCAAAACCAGACAAAGACACTAAAAAAGATTAAATAACAGGTCAATATCTTTGATGAATATAGATGCACATATCCTCAACAAAATATTAGAAAACCAATTCCAACAATATATAAAATGTATCACACACCATGATCAAGTTGGATTCATTCCAGAGTAACAAGGACGTTTCAACATATGCAAATCAATCAATGTGGTACACCACATTAACAAAAGGAAAGACAAAAACCACATGATCATCTCAGTAGACACAGAAAAATCTTTTGATGAAATTTAACATTGATTCATGATAAAAACTCTCACCAAGGTGGGTACAGAGGGAATATATCTCAATATAATAAAAGCCATTTATGACAAATCTATAGCCTACATGATACTCAATGGGAAAAAGCTGAAAGCCTTCCCACTAAATTTAGGAATACAACAAGGATACCCACTGTCACCATTTTTATTGAACATGGTGTTGGAAGTCCTAGCCACAGCAATCAGACAAGGAAAAAAGGAAAAGATGTAGAAATTGGAAGGAAAGAGGTAAAACCGTCACTATTTGCAGATGACATGATACACTATACAGAAAATCCAAAATCTCCACACACAAAAAAATAGCTATTAGAACTAATAAATGAATTCTGCAAGGCAGCAGGATAAAAGATTAATATACAGAAATAGTTTGCATTTCCTTAAACTAATATGAGCTATCAAAAAGAGAAAGAAAAAAATCCCATTTAAAATCACATCAGAAAAATACTTAGGAATAAGCTGAGGTGAAAGACCTATACACTGAAAACTATAAAACACTGATGAAGGAAATTGATGATATTTCAAAGACATGGAAATATATCCTCTTGTATATAATCTTGTATTGAAAGAATTAATATTGTTAAAAAGGCCATGTTACTCAAAGCAATCTACAGATGTAATGCAATTTCTTACAAAATACCCATGACTTTTTTCACAGAACTAGAAGAAATAATCCTAACTTTTATATGGAACCACAAAAGGCTCAGAATTGCCAAAGCAATCCTGAAGATAAAGGACAAAGCTGGAAGGAATAACTCTTACAGACTATACTTCAAAGCTACAGTAATTAAAATAGTGTGGTATTGGCACAGAAACAGACATATAGATCAGTGGAACAGAATAGAGAGACCAGAAATAAAGCCACACACCAATGGTCAATTAATCTATGACAAAGGAAGCAAGAATATACACTGGAGAAAATACATTCTCTTCAAGAAGTGGTGCTGGAAAAGCTAGAAAGCTACATATAAATCAATAAAATTAGAACACTCCCTAACACCACATACAAAAATAAACTCAAATTGGTTTAAAGGCCTAAATATAAGATGTGACACCATAAAAATGCTAGAAGAAAACATAGGCAAAACTTTCTTTGACATAAATTGTAGTAATATTTTCTTAGAAAATTGTAGTAATATTTTCTTAGATCAGTCACCCAAAGCAAAATAAATAAAAGCAAAACTAAACAAGTTGGTCCTAATCAAACTTAAAAGCTTTTGCAGAGCAAAGGAAAACATCAACACAATGAAAAGTCAATCTATGAAATGGGAGAAAATATTTGCCAATGATGCGACTGACCAGTGGTTCATATCAAATATATATAAACGCCGCATACAACTCAATATCAAAAAAAAAAAAAAACTCAATTGAAAACTGGGCAGAAGACATAGGCATTTTTCCAATGAAGACATACAGAATGGCCAGCAAGCACATGAAAAGATGTTCAACATTGCTAATTATTAGAGAAAAATCAAACTACAATAAGTTATCATCTCACACAGGTCAGAATGGCTATCATCAAAAGGTCTACAAATAATAAATGCTGGAGAGGGTGTGGAGGAAAGGGAACAGTCCGACTGTGTTGGTGGGAATATAAATTGGTATAGCCACTATAGAGAACAATATGGAGGTTCCTTAAAAAACTAAAAATAGAGCTACCATGATCCAGCACTCCCATTCTTGGGCATATATCCAGAAAAGATGAAAACTCTAATTTGAAATGATAAATGCACCCCAATGTTCATAGCAGCATTGTTAATGATAGCCAAGACATGGAAACAACCAAAGATTGGTTTAAGAAGATGTGATGTACATATATATATGTACATATATATGTACACTTGGTGTGATGTACATATAGGGGTGTGTGTGTGTGTGTGTGTGTGTGTGTGTGTGTGTGTGTGTGTGTGTATAATGGAATGTTACTCTGACATAAAGAATGAAATATTCCCATTCGCAGTTACATTGGTGGACCCAGAGAATATTATACTTAGTGATGTAAGTCAGACAGAGAAAGACAAATACTGTATGATATCACTTATATGTGGAATCTAAAAAATAATACAAATGAATCTACATACAAAACAGACACACAGACATAGAAAACAAACTTAGGGTTACCAACGGGGAGAGGGAGGGAAGGAGGGACAAGGAGTATGGGTGTAACAGATACCAACTACTGTACATAAAATAGATAAGCAACAAGGATTTTCTGTATAGAACAGGGAATGATATTTAATATCTTGTAATAACCTATAATGGAATATAGTCTGAAAAATATAACTGAATCACTTTGCTGTACACCTGTAACTAACACAATATTGTAAATCAACTGTACTTCAGTTAAGGAAAAAGAAAGATGTAATATATCCATACATTGGAATACTATTCACCCATAAAAATAACTGAAACACTACAACACGAATGAACAGTGAAAAGATTATGCTAATTGAAAGAAACTTATGACAAAAACCACATACTATATTTTTCCATTTATGTGATATGACCAGAATAAGCAAATCTGTACAAACAGAATGATTAGTGATTGCCATGGGTTGGGGGAGTGTGACAGAAAAGGTTAGAGGGGTTGATTGGTAATTGGTATGGCATTTCTATTTGGAGTGATAAAAATATCCTAAAATTATATAGTGGTGATGGTTGCACAACTCTGTAAATATAATAATAACTGTGGAATTATATATTTTAAATGGTGAACATTTATATGTCAATTACTTCTCAATAAAACTGTTACTGGAAAAAAATCTCCTGAAAAAGAAATGCCCAGTCCCCAAATGGCTTTCCCCGGAGAATTCTACCAAACATGTAAAAAGAAATCAAAACAGGGAGATACAAGAGGGAGAGATATGAGGATATATGTATATGTATAGCTGATTCACTTTGTTATAAAGCAGAAACAAACACACCATTGTAAAGCAATTATACTCCAATAAGATGCTAAAAAGAAAAAAAGAAATTAAAACTAATTATCCACAATTTCTTCCAAAAAAATAGAAGAAAATTAATACTTCCTAACTCACTTTGAGATTAGTGTTATCCTAATATTAAAACCAAATACAACACAAAAACGAAAACTATAGACCAATATCCCTCATGAACTTAGATTTTAAAATCCTCAATAAAGGATTATAAATCAAGCACATCAATGTATAAATTTAAATATAACTGTGACTACATGGGATTTACTCCATGTATGCAGGACTTGTTCCATATTCCAAATTCAATTGATGATATCCTTCCTTTAAACAAGTTAAAGAAGAAAACTCATATGATAATATCAACTGACAGAAAAAATCATATCACACAATCCAACCCTCGGTTATGATTTTTTAAAAACTCTCAGAAAAATAGCATTGAGGAAAACTTCTTCAACTTGATAGCATTTGTAAAACCATATAGATTTTGGTGAGAATCTCTAAGATCACAAAGAAGGCAAGGATGCTCTCTCTCACCACTCTTCTTTTTTTTTTAAACATTTTTATTGGAGTAGAATTGTTTTACAATGATGTGTTAGTTTCTGCTTTATAACAAAGCAAATCAGTTATACATATACATATATCCCCATATCTCTTACCTACTGCATCTCCCTCCCTCCCACCCTCCCTATCCCACCCTTCCAGCTGGTCACAAAGCACCAAGCTGATCTCCCTGTGCTATGCAACTGCTTCCCACTATCTATTTTACATTTGGTAGTGTATATATGTCCACATATACATTACCACTCTCTCACTTTGTCCCAGCTTACTCTTCCCCCTCCCCGTGTTAAGTCCATTCTCTAGTAGGTCTGTGTCTTTATTCCCATCTTGTCCCTAGGTTCTTCATGGCGATTTTTTTTTTTAGATTCCATATATATGTGTTAGCATACAGTATTTGTTTTTCTCTTTCAGACTTACTTCACTCTGTATGACAGACTCTAGGTCCATCCACCTCACTACAAATAATTCAATTTCATTTCTTTTTATGGCTGAGTAATATTCCATTGTATACGTGTGCCCCATATTCTTTATCCATTCACCTGTCAATGGACACTTATGTTGCTTGCATGTCCTGGCTATTGTAAATAGGGCTGCGATGAACATTGTGGTACATGACTCTTTGAATTATGGTTTTCTCAGGGTAAATGCCCAGTAGTGGAATTGCTGGATTGTATGGTAGTCCTATTTTTAGTTTTTTAGGAACCTCCATAATGTTCTCTATAGTGGCTGTATTAATGTACATTCCCAACAGTGTATGAGTGTTCCCTTTTCTCCACACCCTCTCCAGCATTTATTGTTTCTAGATTTTTTGATGATAGCCATTCTAACTGGTGTGAGATGATATCGCATTGTAGTTTCGATTTGCATTTCTCTAATGATTAATGATGTTGAGCATTCTTTCATGTGTTTGTTGGCAGTCTGTGTATCTTCCTTGGAGAAATGTCTATTTAGGTCTTCTGTCCATTTTTGGATTGGGTTGTTTGTTTTTTTGATATTGAGCTGCATGAGCTGCTTGTAAATTTTGGAGATTAATCCTTTGTCAGTTGCTTCATTTGCAAATATTTTCTCCCATTCTGAGGGTTGTCTTTTGGTCTTGTTTATGGTTTCCTTTGCTGTGCAAAAGCTTTGAAGTTTCATTAGGTCCCATTTTTTAATTTTTGTTTTTATTTCCATTTCTTTGGGAGGTGGATCAAAAAGGATCTTGATGTGATTTATATCATAGAGTGTTCTGCCTCTGTTTTCCTCTAAGAGTTTGATAGTGTCTGGCCTTACATTTAGGTCTTTAATCCATTTTGAGTTTATTTTTGTGTATGGTGTTAGGGAGTGTTCTAATTTCATTCTTTTACATGTAGCTGTCAAGTTTTCCCAGCATCACTTACCAAAGGGATTGTCTTTTCTCCATTGTATATTCTTGCCTCCTTTATCAAAGATAAGGTTACTATAGGTGCATGGGTTTATCTCTGGACCTTCTATCCTGTTCCATTTATCTATATTTATGTTTTTGTGCCAGTACCATACTGTCTTCATGACTGTAGCTTTGTAGTGTAGTCTGAAGTCCAGGAGCCTGATTCCTCCAGCTCTGTTTTGCTTTCTCAAGATTGCTTTGGCTATTCGGTGTCTTTTGTGTTTCCACAACTCTTCTTTTAATTGATGTAAAATTGACATATAGTATTGTTTAAGTTTAAGGTACACAACGTGTTGAATTGATATATTTACATAATGCAATATGATTACCATTGTAGCCTTAGCTAACACCTCCATCAGAACACATAATTATGATTTCTTTTTTGTGATAAGAACATTTAAAGTCCACCTCTTAGCAACTTTGAATTATATGGTACAGTATTGTTAACCATAATCACAATGCTATGCATTAGCTCTCCAGAACTTATTCATCTTCTAAATGTAAGTTTATATCCTTTGACCAACATCTTCCCAATACTTCCACCCCCAGCCCCTGGTACCAGCAATCTACTCTTATTTCTATGTGTTTGGCAATTATAGTTTCCATGTGTAAGTGATAACATACATTATTTGTCTTTCTCTGTCTGGAATTTTAGCATAATGCCCTGAAAGCCCATCCATGTTGTTGGAAGTGGAAAGATTTTCTTCTTTCTCACAGATAAATAATATTCCATGGCATATATATGTATATACACTTTCTTTACCCATTCATCCATTGACAGATGATTAAGTTGTTTCTGTATCCTGACTATTGTGAATAATGCTGCAATAAACATGGAAGTGTAGATATCTTTTTTATACTCTATTTTTATTTTCTTCAGGTATACACCTAGAAGTAGGATTACTGGATCACATGGTAGTTGTATTTTTAGTTTTTCAGCATAGTAGTTGAAATCCTAGCCAGTATTTCAACAAAATGAAACAAAACCCATAAATATCATAAAAGAAGAAACAAAACTGTATGTATTTGCATATGACATGACATGGTAGCCTGCCTAGAAAATCTCAAGGAATCTACCAAAAAAAAAAAAAGTAGAACTAAGTGAGTTCAGCAAGTTTGCAGGATACAAGGTCAACACACAAGAAGCAATCACATTTCTATGCACTAACAATGAATATACAACAACCAAAACAACAACAAAAAAAACAGAATACTACTTACAATTGCTCCAAAGAACATGAAATACGTAGATAAAATTCTAAAAAGATATGTACACGATGTATGTAGAAAGTACAACATGCTGATGAAAGAAGTAAAAAAAAATAACTAAATAAATGGTTAGGCATAAAATATTTGTGGACTGGAAGATTCAATTTATTAAAATGTGTATTGTCTCCAAATTGATCTATAGGTTTAATGAAATTTCTTTACATAGACATAGTCAACTAATTCTAAAATTTATATGGAATGGTGGAAAGACATTAGTGTAGGTAAAATCAGTTTGAAAAAGGAGAATAAAGTGGAGAAATTACTCTACCTGATATTATGAATTATTATATAGCTACCATAATCAAGACAGTGTGATATTAGTAGAGAGGTAGCAACACAGATTAATGGAAAAAAATAAAGAATCCAGAAATAGAGCCACACAAATATGCCCTACTGATTTTTTAAATAGGTGCAAAATCAAGTCACTGTTCAATGGATCCATGACAAAATAATTTCAGTAAATTGTGCTGAAAGAATTGAATATCCATAGGCCAGAAAAAAAACAAAGAAAAAGAAAAAAGAACTTCAACCTAAACCTTACACCCTACATAAAATTCAACACAATATGGATCACAAACTTAAATGTAAAACATAAAATCATAAAATTTTAGAAAAAGAAACACTGGAGAAATTCTTTGAGATCTAGGGCTAAGCAAACATTTCTTAAACTAGACAGTAAAATCATAATCCACAAATGGACAAAAAGCGTACCGCAAAAAACAAACAAACAAACAAACAAAAAAAAAACAAATTATACATTTAAAAATGGCCAAAAGACATAAGCAGACATTTTATGGAAAAGGACACACAAATAGCTAATAAACATATGAAAAGATGTTCAATATCATTAAACATCAGGGGAATGCAAATTACAATCACAAGTTACCACTTGAAATAATAACAACAACAAAACAGTACCACCACCAAATTCTGACCAGGAAATGGAAAAACTTGATCATTAATACATTGCTTCTGGGAATGTAAAATTGTACAGCCATTCTGCAAAACAATTTGGCAGTTTCCTCAAAAACTAGACATTCAGTACCATACAAGCCAGTAATTGCAGTCTTGGATATTTACCCAGAGAAATGAAAACTTATTTTCACATAAAATCCTGTATATAAATGCTCATAAGAGTTTTAATTTTTATTTTATATTAGAGTAGAGTTGATTAACAATGTTGTGTTACTTTCAGGTGTACAGTGAAGAGATTCAGATATACATATACATGTATCTATTCTTTTCCCATTTAGGTTATTACAGAGTACTGAACAGAGTTCCCTGTGCTATACAGTAGGTCTTTGTTAGTTATCTATTTTAAATATAGCAGTGTGTAAATGTCAGTCCCAATCTCCCAATCTATCTCTGCCCCTCAACTTTCACACCTGGTAACTATAAATTTGTTCTCTAAGTCTGTGAGTCTATTTCTTTGGTAACTAACTTCGTTTGTATCATTTTTTTAAAAGATCCATCCACATATAAGCAATATCATATGATATTTATCTTTCTATGTCTGACTTACTTCATTTATTATGATAATCTCTAGGTCCATCTATGTTGCTGCAAATGGCACTATTTCATTCTTTTTAGTGGCTGAGTAATAATCCATTGTATATAGGTACTACATATTCTTTATCCATTCATCTGTCGATGGACATTTAGGTTGCTTCCATGTCTTGGCTGTTGTAAACAGTACCGCAATGAACATTTGGGTGCATGTATCCTTTTGAACCATGTTTTTCTCTGGATATATGCCCAGAAGTGGGATTGCTGGATCATATGGTAGCTCTATTTTTAGTTTCTTAAGGAAGCTCCATACTGTTCTCCACAGTGGCTCTACCGACCTACATTCCCACCAAGAGTGTAGGAGGGTTCCCTTTTCTCCACACCCTCTCCAGCATGAATTGTTTGTAGACGTTTTGATGATGGCCATTCTGGTACAGCTTCAGTGCAATCCCTATCATCAAATTACCAATGGTATTTTCCACAGAAAAAGAACAAAAATTATCTTAAAATTTGTATGGAGACACAAAAGACCCTGAATAGATAAAGCAATCTTGAGAAAGAAGACCTGAACTGGAGGAATCTGGCTCCCTGACTTCAGACTATACTACAAAGCTACAGTAATCAAAACAGTATGGTGCTGGCATAAAAACAGAAATATAGATTAATCAAACAGGACAGAAAGCCCAGAAATAAACCCATACTCATGTGGCTTCCCTGGTGGCACAGTAGTTAAAAGTCCACCTGCCAGAGCAGGGTACAAGGCTTTGAGCCCTGGTCCAGAAGATCCCACATGCTGGGAGCAACTAAGCCCATGTGTCACAACTACTGAACCTGTGCTCTAGAGCCCACAAGCCACAACTACTGAACCTGTATGCCACAACTACTGAAGCCCATATGCTTAGGGCCCGTCCTCCAGAACAAAGAGAAGCCACTGCAATGAGAAGCCCTCACACTGCAACAAAAGGTAGCCCCCACTCACTGCAACTAGAGAAAGCCTGCACACAGCAATGAAGACCCAATTCAGCCAAAAATAATTTAATTTAATTTAATTTAAAAAACCACATGGCTAAAATCAATTAATCTACAGCAAAGGAGACAAGACTATACAATGGAGAAAAGACAGTCTCTTCAATAAATAGTGCTGGGAAAACTGAACAGCTACATGTCCAGTAAAAATATGAAATTAGAACATTCTTTAACACCACAAACAAAAATAAACTCAAAATGGAATTTTTCCAAGATGTCAGAGGAGTAGGAGGATGTGGAATTCATCTCTCCCTAAATACGTATCAAGAATACAGCTACAAATGGAACAATTCTCACAGAGCACCTGCTGAACACTAGCAGAGTACCTGGGACACCCCAAAAGACAAGAAAGATCCCCACATAACCGGTTAAGATAAAAAAAGAAGAAGGGAAAAAGAAGAGGAGAGGAATCAGGACAGGACCAGTGCCTCAGCTGGGAGCTGAAGGTGAGGAGAGGTTCCCTCATCTGGGAAAGCCCCCTCACCAGCAGAAAGATCAGCTGGGACAGAAGGGGAGCTTTGGGGGCTCGGAGGAGAGCACAGCAAGTGGTCAGTGGCAGGCAGGATAGAGCAAGGCCTACATATGGTCCGTGCCACAGCCCTGCATGCCCCAGCCTGAAATGGGTGCCCTCCAGTGTGCACAGAGGTTGGGTGTTGGAACGTGAGTTTTAGTGAGCAGACCTGGGGAGGGGACTGCTGTTTTCTGTGAGGAGACAGCCCAAAGGGAAGGGAATGAGGAGCTCCACACCTGTGAATGCTCATGGAGGAAGCCCAGACTGCCACAGAAGTGAAGAGCCATTGCTGAGTGATGCACAATGCATGGGGCTGGCTTTGCAGCCTCTCTCCTCACACACCAGCTACTGCTTCCATGGGCACTAGGGAGGGCACCTACTGGAGCCAGATACCATGTCCCTGCCATCGGCTACCCCCTACCCCCTGCCTGGGCAGCCCTGATCACTGCCTGATGGACTCACAACTTCCAATTGCTACCCCAGCACCCTCCCACCAGGGCAGCCTCCTTGCCCCAATCACTGCCTTGGCTCTTTCCTGCCTGATGGGCTCCTGTGCTCCAGCAAACTCAGAAACGGACTCCAGTGAGAGCAACACACATGAAGTTGGGGCTGAAATCACAGCTGAGCCCCAGAGGCCGTGTGACTAAGGAAGAACAGCTGAAATATCTCCATACAGTTGCATGAACCATGGAGTTACACCTCTGCTGACATCTTCCTAAATTCAGCATCTCTGAAACATCCAAAAGGACAAGAAGTACTCCTGCAGCTGGGATGCATATGGCTATAGCAGCTGTGGGCTTTCTGGGTGCATACACATAGGGGTTGGGCCAGGCCAGAGTCTGAGCTGCTTCCATAGCCCCCACACTGTGCTCAGGTGCACAACTATAGCAGTCCAGGGACCTGACCTCAGTGGATCCATGTCAGTGGCCAGATGAAAACAATGCCTGAAATTCACCAGGGTCAATTGCCAGCATAACTGCAGTTAAAGTGGGAATGAGAGAAGGGCATATAACAGTGTACTTTGTGAGCCCACACAATGAGCAAAAGGGGACACAACAGAGCACATTCACAGGTGAACAGCTCCAGAGGAAGAATATTCAGTGGCTTCTTTTGCAGGGAGAGTTCTCCAATCCTGCCTATCTCACACCACAGGTCAGAAAAACAGCTAAGAAACATACCTGGGGGTCTCTACTCTAAAAATTAGGGAGCACACCCTGTGCCTGACAGGACAGTGAAAACCACAGAGCAAAGGGCAGGCCCCACTTAATATCCACGGCAAGCTTTGGTCACCACAACACCAGTCAAGCCCCTTATCAAGGAGATAATGGCAAGGCTTCTGGACCAACCTCACCCACCAGGGGCAGACACCAGAAGCAAGAGGAACTACGATCCTGCAGCCTGTGGAAAGGAGACCATAAACACAGTAATTTAGACAAAATGAGAAGACAAAGAAACAAATTGCAGACAAAGGAGCAAGATAAAAACCTACAAGAACAACTAAATGAAGAGGATATAGGCAATTTACCTGAAAAAGAATTCAGAGTAATGATAGTAAAGATGATACAAGATCTAAGAAAAAAACAGAGGCACAGATCAAAGAGATACAGGAGATGTTTAACAAAAACCTAGAAGAACTAAATAACAAACAAACAGAGATCAACAATAAAATAACTGAAATGAAAAATAACTAGAAGGAATCAATAGCAGAATAACTGAGGCAGAACACATAAGTGACCTGGAAGACAGAATGGTGGAAATTACTGCCACAGAATGGAATAAAGAAAAAGGAATGAAAAGAAATGAAAATAGTCTAAGAGAACTCTGGGACAACATAAAATGCACCAACATTCAGGTTATAGGGGTTGCAGAAGGAGAACAGAAAGGGAAAAGCCCTGAGAAAATACTTGAAGAGATTATAGTAAAAATCTTCCCAAACATGGGAAAGGAAATAGTCAACAAAGTGCAGGAGTGCAGAGTCCCATACTGGAAAAACCCAAGGAGGAGCATGCTGAGACACATATTAATCAAACTAACAAAAATTAAATACAAATAAAAAATATTAAAAGCAACAAAGGAAAAGCAACAAATGACATGCCAGGGATTCCCCATAAGGTTATCAGCGGATTGTTCAGCAGAAACTCTGCAAGTCAGAAGGAAGTGGCATGATATATTTAAAGTGATGAAAGGGAAGAACCTACAACCAAGAATACTCTACCCATCAAGGCTCTCATTCAGATTTGATGGAGAAAAAAAAGCTTTATACACAAGCAAAAGCAAAGAGAATTCAACACCACCAAACCAGCTTTACAACGAATGGCAAAGGGACCTCTCTAGACAGTGGGGGAAAAAAGAGGCCACAACTAGAAACAAGAAAATCACAAATAGGAAAGCTCATTGGTAAAGGTAAACTTACAGTAAAAACAGGAACTCATCCATACACAAATATGATAACAAAACATGAAACCATGAGAAGCAGAGAGTACAAATGTAGGAAATAGGAATTGCATTTGAAATTAAGAGACCAGCAACTTAAAACAACCTTGTATATATACAGACTGCTTTATCAAAACCTCATCGGAAATGAAAACCAAAATACTACAAGAGATACACATACACAAAAGAAAAAAAAACAACCCAAACACAACACTAACGATGGTCATCAAACCACAAGAATAGGGAACAAAGAGAGGAAAAAAGACCTACAAAAAGACATGAAAACAATTAAGAAAATGGCAAAAGAAACATACACAATGATAATTACCTTAAATTTAAATGGATTAAAATCTACAAGAAAGACATAGACTGGCTGAATGGAAACAAAAGCAAGACCTGTGTATATGCTGTCTACAAGAGATCCACTTCAGACCTGGGGCACATACAGACTGAAAGTGAGGGGATGGACAAAGATATTCCAAGTAAATGGAAATCAAAAGAAAACTGGAGTAGGAATACTCATATGAGTCAAAATAGACAATAAAACAAAGACTGTTACAAGGGACAAGGAAGGACACTACATAACGATCAAGGGATCAATCCAAGAAGAAGATATAACAATTGTAAATATATGTGAACTCAATATAGGAGCACCTCAATATATAAGGCAAATGCTAACAGCCATAGCGGGGAAATCAACAGTAACACAATAATATCGGGGGACTTTAACACCCCACTTACACCAATAGACACATCATCTAGACAGAAAATTAATAAGGAAACACAACCTTAACTAAGATTGGACCAGATACACTTAACTGATATTTACAGGACATTCTATCCGAAAGCAGCAGAATACATTTTCTTCTCAACTGCACACAGAACATTCTCCAAGGTAAATCACATCTTGGGTCACAAATCAAGTCTTTGTAAATTTAAGAACATAGAAATCATATCAAGCATCTTTTCTGACCACAAGGCTGTTAGATTAGAAATCAATTACAGGAAAACAAAACTGTGAAAAACACAAACACATGGAGGCTAATCAATATGTTACTAAATATCCAGTGGATCACTGAAGAAATCAGAGGAAATTAAAACATATCTAGAGATAAATGACAATGAAAACACGATGATCCAAAACCTATGGGATGCAGCAAAAGCAGTCATAAGAGGGAAGATTATAGCAATACAAACTTGCCACAAGAAACAAGAAAAATCACAAACATACGACCTAACCTTACACCTAAAGCAACTAGAGAAGGAAGAATAAATGAAACCCAAAGTTAGTAAAAGGAAAGAAATCATAATGATCAGTGGAGAAATAAATGAAATAGAGACAAAGAAAACAATAACAAAGATCTATATAACTAAAATCTGGTTTTTTGAGAAGATAAACAAAATTGATAAACCTATAGTCAGACTCATCAAGAAAAAAGGGAGAGGACTCAAATCAATAAAAATAGAAATGAAAAAGGAGAAGTTACAATTGACACTGCAGAAATACAAAGGATCATAGGAGACTACTACAAGCAACTATATGACAATAAAATGGACAACCTAGAAGAAATGGACAAATTCGTACAAAGGTAAACACTTCCAAGACCAAACCACGATGAAATAGAAAATATGAACAGAAAAATCACAAGCACTGAAATTGAATCTGTGATTAAAAATCTTCCCAGAAACAAAAGTCCAGGACCAGATGGTTTTACAGGTGAATGCTCTCAGACATTTAATGAAGAGTTAACACATACACTTCTGAAACTCTTCTAAAAAATGGCAGAGGAAGGAACAGTCCCAAGCTCATTCTACGAGGCCATCATCACCCAGATACCAAAACCTGACAAATAAATCACAAAAGAAGAAAATTACAGGCCAATATTACTGATGAGTATAGATGCAAAAATCCTTAACAAAATAATAGCAAACTGAATCCAACAACACATTAAAAGGATCATACACATGATCAAGTGGGATTTATCCCAGGGATGCAAGGATTTTTCAATATCTGAAGATCAATTAATGTGATGCACCACTTCAACAAATCAAAGAATAAAAACCGTGTGATCATCTTAATAGATACAGAAAAACCTTTAGACAATATTCAACATCCCTTTATGATAAAAAAGAACTCTCTGGAAATTGGGCATAGAGGGATCCTACCTCAACATAATATAGGCCATATATGACAAACCCACAGCAAACATCATTCTCAATGGTGAAAAAATGAAAGCATTTCCTCTAAGATGAGAAACAAGACAAGGATGTCCATTCTTGCCACTATTATTCCACAGACTTTTGGAAGTCCTAGGTATGGCAATCAGAGAAGAAAAAGAAATGGAAGGAATCCAAATTGGAAAATAAGTAAAACTGTCAATGTTTGCAAATGACATTATACTATACATAGAAACTCCTAAATATGCCACCAGAAAACTACTGTAGTTCATCAATAAATTTTGTAAATTGCAGGATAGACAATAAATGCACAGAAATCTCTTGCATCCCTATACACTAACAATGAAAGATCAGAAAGATAAATTAAGGAAACACTCCCATTTACCATTGCAACAAAATGAATAAAATACCTAGGAATAAACCTACCTAAGGAGGCAAAAGACCTGTATTTAGAAAACTATACAACACTGATTAATAAAATCAAAGAGGACACAAACTGATAGAGAGATATACTACATTCTTGGATTGGAAGAATCAACATTGTGAAAATGACTATACTCCCAAAGCAATCTACAGATTCAATGCAATCCCTATCAAACTACCAATGGCATTTTTCACAGAACTAGAGCAAAAAATTTCACAATTTGTATGGAAACCCAAAGACCCCAAATAGTCAAAGCAATCTGGAGAAAGAAAAATGGAGCTGAAGTCAGGCTCCCTGACTTCAGACTATACTACAAAGCTACAGTAATTCAAGACAGTGTGGTCCTGGCACAAAAACAGAAAAATAGATCAATGGAACAGGATAGAAAGTCCAGAGATAAACCCACAGACCTATGGTCACCTAATCTATGACAAACGAGGCAAGACTATACAATGGAGAAAAGACAGTCTCTTCAATAAGTGGTGCTGGGAAAACTGAAGAGATACATGTAAAAAAATGAAATTTTTTTACATGTATCTCTTCAGTTTTCCCAGCACCACTTATTGAACACTCTCTAACACCATATACATAAATAAACCCCAAATTGATTAAGGACCTAAATGTAAGGCCGGATACTATAAAACTCTTACAGGAAAACATAGGCAGAACACTCTTTGACATAAATTGCAACAAGATCTTTCTTGATTTGCCTCCTAGAGTAATGAAAATAAAAACAAAAATAAACAAATAAGACCAAATTAAACTTAATAGCTTTTGCACAGCAAAGGAAACCATAAACAAAACAAAAATACAATCCTCAGAATTGAAGAAAATATTTGCAAACAAAGCAACCAACAAGAGATTAATCTCCAAAATATACAAACAGCTTGTGCAGCTCAATACCAAAGAAACAAACCACCCAATCAGTGAATAGGTGGAAGATCTAAATAGACATTTCTCCAAACAAGACATACAGATGGCTAAAAAGCACATGAAAAAATGCTCATCACTAATTATTATAAAAATCCAAATCAAATCTACAATGAGGTATCACCTGACACCAGTCAGAATGGCCATCATTAAAAAGTCTACAAGCAATAAATGCTGCAGAGGGTGTGGAGAAAAGGGAACCCTCCTACACTGTTGGTGGGAATGTAAAATATGGAGAATGTATGGAGGTTCCTTAAGAAACTAAAACTGGAGGTACCATACGATCCAGCAATCCCACTCCTTGGCATATATCCAGATAAACCATAATTCAAAAACATACATGACCCCAATGTTCATTACAGCATTATTTACAATAGCCAGAACATGGACTCAACCTAGATATCCATCGACAGAGGAATGAATAAAGAAGATGTTGTATCTATGTACAATGGAATATTACTCAGCCATAAAAAAGAATAATGTCATTTGCAGCAACATGGATGGACCTAGAGAAAGTAACACTGAGTGAAGTAAGTCAGAGAAAGACAAATATCATATGATATTGCTTATATTTAGAATTTTAAAAAAGGATACAAATGAACTTACCTACAGAACAGAAATAGAATTACAGATGTAGGAAATAAACTTATGGTTACCAGGGTGTAATGGGCGGTGGGATAAAATGGGAGATTGGGATTCACATATACACACTACTATACATAAAATAGATAACTAATAAGGACCTACTGTATAGCACAGGGAACTCTATTTAATACTCTTTAATGGCCTATATAGGAAAAGAATCTAAAAAGAGTTAATATATGTTTACATATAACTGATTCTCTTTGCTGTACACCTGAAACTAACATAAAACTGTAAATCAACTATACTCAATATATTTTTTTTAAAACTCAAAATAAGTTAAAGACATAAATGTTAAGACCAGATACTATGAAATTCTTTTTTAACATCTTTACTGGAGTATGATTGCTTTACAACAGTGTGTTAGTTTCTGCTTTATAACAAAGTGAATTAGTTATACATATACATATGTTCCCATATCTCTTCCCTCTTGCGTCTCCCTCCCTCCCACCCTCCCTATCCCACCTCTCTAGATGGTCACAAAGCACTGAGCTGATCTCCCTGTGCTATGCAGCTGCTTCCCACTAGGTATCTATTTTACGTTTGGTAGTGTATATATGTCCATCCCACTCTCTCACTTTGTCACAGCTTACTCTTCCCCCTCCCCATATCCTCAAGTCCATTCTCCAGTAGGTCTGTGTCTTCATTCCCATCTTGCCCTTAGGTTCTTCATGACCTTCATTTTTTTCCCTTAGATTCCATATATATGTCTTAGCATATGGTACTTGTTTTTCCTTTTCTGACTTACTTCACTCTGTATGACAGACTCTAGGTCCATCCACCTCACTACAAATAACTCAGTTTCGTAGAGAATCCTAAAGATGCTACCAGAAAACTACTAGAGCTAATCAATGAATTTGGTAAAGTAGCAGGATACAGAATTAATGCACTTAAATCTCTGGCATTCCTATACACTAATGATGAAAAATCTGAAAGTGAAATTAAGAAAACACTCCCATTTACCACTGCAACAAAAAGAATAAAATATCTAGGAATAAACCTACCTAAAGAGACCAAATGCCTGTATGCAGAAAGTTATAAGACACTGATGAAAGAAATTAAAGATGAAACAAATGGATGGAGAGATATACCATGTTCTTGTATTGGAAGAATCAACATTGTGAAAATGACTCTACTACCCAAAGCAATCTACAGATTCAATGCAATCCCTATCAAACTACCACTGGCATTTTTCACAGAACTAGAACAAAAAAATTTCACAATTTGTATGGAAACACAAAAGACCCCAAATAGCCAAAGCAATCTTTGTTTTTGTTTTGTTTTGTAGTTCGTGGGCCTCTCACTGTTGTGGCCGCTCCCATTGCGGAGCACAGGCTCTGGATGCACAGGCTCAGTGGCCATGGCTCACGGGCCTAGCCACTCCATGGCATGTGGGATCTTCCCGGACTGGGACACGAACCCATGTCCCCTGCATCATAAGGTGGACTGTCAACCACTGTGCCACCAGGGAAGCCCCAAAGCAATCTTGAGAACAAAAAATGGAGCTGGAAGAATCAGACTCCCTGACTTCAGACTATAATACAAAGCTACAGTAATCAAGACAGCATGGTACTGGCACAAAAACAGAAATATAGATCAATGGATCAGGATAGAAAGCCCAGAGATAAACCCACGCACATATGGACACCTTATCTTTGATAAAGGAGGCAAGAATATACAGTGGAGAAAAGACAGCCTCTTCAATAATTGGTGCTGGGAAAACTGGACAGGTACATGTAAAAGTATGAGATTAGATCACTCCCTAACACCATACACAAAAATAAACTCAAAGTGGATTAAAGACCTAAGTGTAAGGCCAGACACTATAAAACTCTTAGAGGTAAACATAGAACAGTTTTTGACAGAAATCGCGGCAATATCTTTTTCAATCTGTCTCCTAGAGTAATGGAAATAAAAACAAAAATAAACAAATGGGAACTAATTAAACTCAAAAGCTTTTGAACAGCAAAGGAAATCATAAACAAAACTAAAAGACAACCCACAGAATGAGAGAATATATTTGTGAACGATTCAACCGACAATGGATTAATGTCCACAATTTACAAACAGCTCATGCGGCTCAGTATCAAAAAGCAAACAACTGGGTTTTCCTGGTGGCGCAGTGGTTGAGAGTCCACCTACCAATGCAGGGGACACGGGTTTGTGCCCCGGTCCGGGAAGATCCCACATGCTGCGGAGCGTCTAGGCCCGTGAGCCATGGCTGATGGGCCTGTGCGTCCGGAGACTGTGCTCCACAATGGAAGAGGCCACAACAGTGAGAGGCCTGTGTACCACAAAACAAACAAACAAACAAACAAACAAATCTAAAAATGGACAGAAGACCTAAATAGACATTTCTTCAAAGTAGACATACAGATGGCTAAGAGGCATATGAAAAGATTCTCACCATCGCTAATTATTAGAGAAATTCATAATAGCTTTATTTTTAATAGCCAAAAAATGGATACTACTCATATGTCCCTCCACAAGTCAATAGTTAAAAGAACTGTGGTACATCCATACCATGGAATACAATTTAATGGAAACATACCCTCCCACTAATATTTTACTGATAGTCGTGTAGATCTGATAATGACTTATCTTAGAAGCATTATGCTATTGCAATACTTTATATACTATGTCTCATTTTTAATTTAGCATTAAGGAAATGCAGTATTTTTATTGTAACACCCCCTACATCTTTATCCAGAGGCCTGTTGCCACTTTTGTCTTTAAATAAAAATTGCTTGGTCCTGTGAAATGCAGGATTACATTTCTATCCAGTTAATTTGGGTTAGTATATTCTTGGTCATCAAAATACTCATGGCTTTGGGAACTTGATTTGGGAAATATTCATGGTGTATGAAGAAGCATTATCAATACTGTATGACCTCAACCACATTTTAAAAATGTATGCTCAGTTGTGTGTAGACATATACAATGACTAGAACTCAAACCATACACTGCTTGTGATTATGAATATTTTTTCATTGTCTCTTGTGTTTTTAAATTTGAAATAATATACATATAAACTTTTAAAAGTTGGAAAATAAATAAATGTTATTTAAAAGGTGCCATTCCTCCCCCCCAAAAGTCAAGTAGGAGAAACATGCATATGAACAACTAAACTAAAATATAGTATAATATGTGTGTGTGAAGCTTCATGTCTTTGTTAATGTCAGCTAGAGCCCTCACCAACTGAACAGCTCTGAATCTTAACTAGCCAAGGGCTCAGGGCAACTGCCCTAATTCAGCACACCCAAGGGACTGCTGAATGTGGCTACAACAACTGAGAGTAAACATTGGATCAGTTTATCCTAACGCCCTATGTGTGGTGCTAGAGCCTATAGTGCCTTTTTTTAAAAAAAACATCTTTATTGGAGTATAATTGCTTTACAATGGTGTGTTAGTTTCTGCTTTATAACAAAGTGAATCCATTATACATATACATATGGTCCCATATCTCTTCATGACACCCCATCCCTGCTTCAGCATCATGAATGTTACAACTACAGGAAAGAATCATGGTGACAGTTTACAAAGTGATGGTATATTTGCCAAATAGTTCTTTCTTCTGCTTGGCATCACAGTTGAAGAAGATCCAACCTGAGTTTTGAAAACATAGTTATTAATGTAGCATTTAAATACTAAGTATTTGGCCTGCACATGAATTCCTGTAAAGAAATCCAGATAAATATCGGTGTAAATGCAGTAGTGGGTAACTTTGCTACTTCAACTTGAGTCTTACTAGGTATGCTTCTTTCAAGGGGTAATTATTTGTTGGTGCTTCTATGAAACAGTTTTTTCCTAAAATTTACAAAATTCAATAAAGCAAAAATCCAGTATGATTAGACATTAGAATAATTGGTAAGAGGTAACAAAATGTTCATGTCACAAAATAAATATGAAAGCTCTATTTTAGGCAAAATTTAAATAAAGGCAAAATACAAATCATCAACACTTTGCAAAAACTAACATAAAAATGGGAGACTGAAATATGTATTTAATCAAAACAACTTTAATTTAAAGACATTAATTTTGGGACTTCCCTGGTGGCATAGTGCTTAAGAATCCGCCTACCAGGGGACGAGAGGAAGATGGCAGAAGAGTAAGACACAGAGATCACCTTCCTCGACACAGATACACCAGAAATACATCTACACATGGAACAACTCCTACAGAACACCTACTGAACACTGGCAGAAGACCTCAGACCTCCCAAAAGGCAAGAAAGTCACCACGTACCTGGGTAAGGCAAAAGAAAAAAGAATAAACAGAGACAAAAGGATAGGGACAGGACGTGCACCAGTGGGAGGGATCTGTGAAGGAGGAAAGGTTTCCCACACACTAGGAAGCCACTTCGCGGGCGGAGGCTGCGGGTGGTGGAGGGGGAAAGTTTCGGAGCCGCAGAGGACAGCAGAGCAACAGGGGTGCGGAGGGCAAAGCGGAGAGATTCCCGCACAGAGGATCGGTGCCGACCAGCACTCACCAGCCCGAGAGGCTTGTCTGCTCACCCGCCGGGGCGGGAGGGGCTGGGAGCGAAGGCTTGGGCTTGGGCAGGAGCTCAGGGAGAGGACTGGGGTTGGCGATGTGAACACAGCCTGCAGGGGGTTAGGGCACCACAGCTAGACGGGAGGGAGTCCGGGAAAAGTGTGGACCTGCCGAAGAGTCAAGAGACTTTTACTTCCCTCTTTGTTTCCTGGTATGCGAGGAGAGGGGATTAAGAGCGCTGCTTAAAGGAGCTACGGAGACAGGTGCGAGCCAAGGCTAAAAGCACGGAACCCCAGAGATGGGCATGAGTTGCTAAGGCTGCTGCTGCCACCACCAAGAAGCCTGTGTGTGAGCACAGGTCACTATCCACAACCCCCTTCCGGGGAGCCTGTGCAGCCCTCCATTGCCAGGGCCCCAGGATCCAGGGACAACTTTCCCGGGAGAACGCATGGCACGCCTAAGGCTGGTGCAACGTCATGCTGGCCTCTGCCGCCGCAGGCTTGCCCCGCAGTCTGTACCCCTCCCTCCCCGTGGCCTGAGTGAGCCAGAGTCCCCGAAGCAGCTGCTCCTTTAACTCTGTCCTGTCTGAGTGAAGAACAGTCGCCCTCCAGCGACCTACAAGCAGAGGCGGGGCCAACTCCAAAGCTGAGCCCAGGGAGCTGTAAGAACAAAGAAGAGAAATGGAAATCCCTCCCAGCAGCCTCAGAAGCAGCGGATTGAAGCTCCACAATCAACTTGATGTACCCTGCATCTGTGGAATACATGAATAGACAACGAATCATCCCAAATTGTGGAGGTGGACTTTGAGAGCAAGATTTATAATTTTTTTCACCTTTTCCTCTTTTTGTGAGAGTGTATGTGTATGCTTCTGTGTGAGATTTTGTCTGGGTAGCTTTGCTTCCACCATTTGTCCTAGGGTTCTATCCGTCTGTTTTTTGTTTGTTTGTTTTCTTTAAAAAATTATTTTTTCTTAATAATTATTTTTATTTTAATAAATTTATTTTATTTTATCTTACTTTCTTTTCTTTTCTTTCTTTCTTTCCTTGTTTCACTCCTTCCTTCCTTCCTCCATCCCACCTTCCCTCCTTTCTTTCTTTCTTTCTTTCTTTCTCTCTCTCTCTCTCTTTCTTTGTTTGTTTCTTTCTTTCTTTCTACTTTTTCTCCCTTTTATTCTGAGGTGTGTGGATGAAACGCTCTTGGTGCTCTAGCCAGGAGTCAGTGCTGTGCCTCTGAGGTGGGAGAGCCAAATTCAGGACACTGGTCCACAAGAGACCTCACAGCTACACATAATATCAAACAGCGAAAATCTCCCAGAGATCTCCATCTCAACACTAGCACCCAGATTCACTAAATGACAGGCAAGCTACAGTGCTGGACACCCTATGCCAAACAACTAGCAAGACAGGAACACAGCACCACCCATTATCAGAGAGGCTGCCTAAAATCATAATAAGTCCAAGGACAACCCAAAACACACCACCAGATGTAGAAATGACCACCAGAAAGACAAGATCCAGACTCATCCAGCAAAACACAGGCACTAGTCCCCTCCACCAGGAAGGCTACACAACCCACTGAAACAACTGTAGCCACTGGGGACAGACATCAAAAACAATGGGCACTACGAACTTTCAGCTTGCAAAAATGAGACCCCAAACACAGTAAGATAAGCAAAATGGGAAGACAGAAAAACACACAGCAGATGAAGCAAGATAAAAATCCACCACCCCTAACAAATGAAGAGGAAATAGGCGGTCTACCTGAAAATAATTCAGAATAATGATAGTAAATATGATCCAAAATCTTGGAAACAAGCAAAGGCTGAGAGAGTTCAGTACCACCAAACCAGCTTTACAACAAATGCTAAAGGAACTTCTCTAGGCAAGAAACACAAGAGAAGGAAAAGACCTATAATAACAAACCCAAAACAATTAAGAAAATGGGAATAGGATCATACATATCGATAATTACCTTAAATGTAAATGGACTAAATGCTCCTACCAAAATACACAGATTGGCTGAATGGATACAAAACCAAAACCCATATATATGCTGTCTACAAGAGACCCATTTCAGACCTAGAGAAACATACAGACTGAAAGTAAGGGGATGGAACAAGTTATTCCATGCAAATGGAAACCAAAAGAAAGCTGGAGTAGCAATTCTCACATCAGGCAAAATAGACTTTAAAATAAAGACTATTACAAGAGACAAAGAAGGACACTAAACAAAGATCAAGGGATCGATCCAAGAAGAAGATATAACAACTGTAAATATTTATGTACCCAACATAGGAGTACCTCAATACATAAGGCAAAAACTAACAGCCATAAAAGGGGAAATCGACAGTAACACATTTATAGTAGGGTACTTTAACACACATCATTCACCAATGGACAGATCATCCAAAATGAAAATAAATTAGGAAACACAAGCTTTAAATGATACATTAAACAAGATGTACTTAATTGATAATTATAGGACATCCCATCCAAAAAGAACAGAAGCACATTTTTATAAAGTGCTCATGGAACATTCTCCAGGATAGATCCTATCATGAATCACAAATCAAGCCTTGGTAAATTAAAGAAAATTGAAATTGTATCAAGTATCTTCTCTGACAACAACGCTATGAGACTAGACATCAATTACAGGAAAATATCTGTAAAAATACAAACATATGGAGGCTAAATGATACACTACTTAATAACGAAGTGATCACTGAAGAAATCAAAGAGGAAATTAAAAAAAAATACCTAGAAACAGATGACAATGGAGACATGATGACCCAAAACCTATGGGATGCAGCAAAAGCAGTTCTAAGAGGGAAGTTTATAGCAATAAAATCCTACCTTAAGAAACAGGAAACACCTCAGATAAACAACCTAAGCTTTCATCTAAAGCAATTAGAGAGAGAAAAACAAACAAACAAAAAAAGAACACAAAGTTTGTAGAAGTAAAGAAATCTTAAACATCAGATCAGAAATAAATGGAAAAAAATGAAGGAAACGATAACAAAGATCAATAAAACTAAAAGCTGGTTCTTTGAGAAGATAAACAAAATTCATGAATCAATAGCCAGACTCACCAAGAAAAAAAGGGAGAAGTCTCAAATCAATAGAATTACAAATGAAAAACAACTGACACTGCAGAAATACAAGGGATCATGAGAGATTACTACAAGGAACTCTATGCCAGTAAAATGAACAACCTGGAAGAAATGGACAAATTCTTAGAAATGCACAACCTGCCAAGACTAAACCAGGAAGAACTAGAAAATATGAACAGACTGATCACAAGCACTGAAATTGAAACTGTGATTAAAAATCTTCCAACAAACTAAAGATCAGGACCAGATGGCTTCACTGGCGAAATCTATCAAATACTTATAGAAGAGCTAAAGCCTATCCTTCTCAAACTCCACCAAAATATAGCAGAGGGAGGAACACTCACAAACACATTCTAAGAGGCCACCATCACCCTGACACCAAAACCAGACAAAGATGTCACAGAGAAAGAAAACTACAGGCCAATATCACTGATGAGCATAGATGCAAAAATCCTCAACAAAATACTAGCAAACAGAATCCAACAGCACATTAAAAGGGTCATACACCATGATCAAGTGGGGTTTATTCCAAGAAGACAAGGATTCTTCAATATACAGAAATCAATCAACTTGATACGCCATATTAACAAAATGAAGGAGAAAAATCATATAATCATCTCAATAGATGCAGAGAAAGTTTTTGAAAAAAATTCAACACCCATTTATGATAAAAACCTTGCAGAAAGTATGCATAGAGGGAACTTTCCTCAACATAATAAAGGCCATATATGCAAACCCACAGTCTACATCATCCTCAATGGTGAAAAACTGAAAGCATTTCCACTAAGATCAGGAACAAGACAAGGTTGCCCGCTCTCACCACACTTATTCAACATGCTTTTGGAAGTTTGAGCCAGAGCAATCCGAGAAGAAATGGAAAAAAAAGGAATCCAAATCAGAAAAGTATAAGTAAAGCTGTCACTGTTTAAAGATGACATGATACTATATATAGAGAATCCTAAAGAGGCTACCAGAAAACTATTAGAACTAATCAATGAATTTGGTAAAGTTGCAGGATACGAAATTAATGCACATAAATCTCTGGCATTCCTCTACACTAATGATGAAAAATCTGAAAATGAAATCATGAAACCTCTTTCCTTTGCCATGGCACCAAACAGAATAAAATATCTAGGAATAAACCTACCTAAGGAGACAAAAGACCTGTATGCAGAAAATTATAAGACACTGATGAAAGAAATTAAAGAGAATACAAATAGATGGAGAGATATACCAATATGGAGGAAAGTATGGAGGTTCCTTCAAAAACTACAAATAGAACTACCATATGACCCAGGAATCCCACTCCTGGGCATATACTCTGAGAAAACCATAATTCAAAAAGAGTCATGTACCAAAATGTTCATTGCAGCTCTATTTACAATAGCAAAGAGATGGAAACAACCTAAGTGTCCATTATCATGAATGAATAAAGAAGATGTGGCACATATATACAATGGTATGTTTCTCAACCATAAAAAGAAACAAAATTGAGCTATTTGTAGTGAGGTGGATGGACTTAGAGTCTGTCATACAGAGCGAAGTAAGTCAGAAAGAGAAAGACAAATACCGTATGCTAACACATTTACATGGAATTTAAGAGAAAAATGTATTATGAAGAACCTAGGGGTACAAAAGGAATAAAGGCACAGACCTACTAGAGAATGGACTTGAGGATATGGGGAGGGGGAAGAGTAAGCTGTGACAAAGCGAGAGAGAGATAAAGATGTAAAGCAAAAGAAAAAATAAAGAAAGTAGCAGAACTAGACCTGAAGCCAGTTTGACAACCTGGAAGACCTATGCCATCCAGCTACCCTATACCACCTGCCTCCATGGAAGCCTCTCTACTGTGGTCATTGCTACCACCAGGAGCCATCTGTAGCTACAGAGCAGCATAGCAGATAACAGCCCATTCCCCACTAGTATGCTAACACATATATATGGAATTTAAGAAAAAAAATGTCATCAAGAACCTAGGGGTAAAACAGGAATATAGACACAGACCTTCTAGAGCATGGACTTGAGGATATGGGGAGGGGGAAGGGTAAGCTGTTGCAAAGCAAGAGAGTGACATGGCCATATATACACTACCAAACGTAAAATAGATAGCTAGTGGGAAGCAGCCGCATAGCACAGGGAGCTCCATAACTACTAAAGCCCGCATGCCTAGAGCCTGTGCTCCACAAAAAGAGAAGCCACCAGAAGCCCATGCACCGCAACAGAGTAGCCCCCACTCGCCACAACTAGAGGAAGCCTGCATGCAGCAACAAAGACCCAACACAGCCAAAAATAAATAAATAAATAATTTAAAAAAAATAGACGTTAATTTTATCCAATCGAAAACACGCTTTTATTCCCTTCTTGTTCTAGTAAAATTCTAAATTATTTAAACAATTTTCTACATCTAAAATATTACATTATACTTTGTCACGTGCATAAGTATGTGATCTTAAATCCAAAATAAAGATTCTGTCATCTTTAACAATAACAGATATATGATAATTTGATAAAAGAGTTCAATGATACAACTTGTACTGTAATTTCAAGGTTTTCTATTATATTTAATTTCAAATTTTGTAACTCTTTTAGGTACTTTGAAAAATAAATCCAGTATACATGTGCACATTTCAACTAAGTAGAAATATCCTATCACTATTCTCTGAATACCTGCTCACTATAATTCATGTTTACATATTAATGTGCAGTACAAATTTATAAACATGAACATATGAAACTTTGAAAGGAAATAATACTAGTCTTTTTCCTCTCAATATTTTATTGAAACACCATGTTAAAATTTGGCCAGCACCACACATGTAAATAGTTTTAATACTGGATGTGTTTAAAACGTTCTGTATATTTATTTGTTCTATGTTGACATCTAAACCATATTTATTTGCACAGTTTTAATACAAATTATCATTTAATTGCAGACAAAACCTAAGAAGACTAAATGTATATGAAGGCACCTATATCAAAGCAACAGCCACCAATGCCTAAGCTATGCATTTGATTGTTTTAAACTGCTCTAATAAACATGTTAAATTCCAGTAAAATCAACTGGTAAACTGTTGCTGTATGCCAGGATATTATTGTTATTTTGGCTAAATAAAAATTTTTCTGCAGAAAGGCAACATATCCCTAAATTGGAGTATAACCATTGTACTTCCACCCTGTCAATTCAATTCACAAAATACAGTACATGCAATTAGACATTTCTAAGTATATTTAAATTTGCCTTTCCACACAAGTATATGTAATTAATAGTATAAGTATGCAATGATTAGATGTTCTTCATAGTATCCTTATTTTTGAGAAGAGGAGGGATAAAAAGCAACATAGTATAAATTATTTTAAAACAAAACTAAACTAAAACCCCACTGGTTATGTAAATTATAGTGTGACATCTGGAATTTATCAAATTGCGTATTCAAATAAGGAAAGTATTTGTAATTGAGGTTTAATAAAGGGATAACAACTGTGTATTACCCTACTATATACATGGACATATAGCACTATTGTCTCAAAGCATCTAGATTTGTAATTAGAATTTTTGTATATTTTTGTAAAATATATTTTACATATTTGTACAAAACTTGTATTTCAATTATGCTTTGGCTTAGCATTCATCAGTAACTGTTAAAAGATACATGTTACCAGCTTTATGTGCACCGTGATTTTCCCCAATGTGCATACTATAAATGATTAGGATAATGAAAGGGAAATCTTCCATAATGTCCAATAAAGATGCTTGTCTTTATTCATTGTTGGCACTTTTTCAAGTTGTCATCACATAGAACTCTGATCATTCAAAGACTGATTCACTGGTTCATCCCTTGCTGATTCTAATTGTTCATTTATTTTTGTGCCATAGACATACTTAAACCTCACAAAAGAAGAATGAAGTCATGTCTACTCCTAGACTGTATGTATAACCCATGCCTAATAACAGTGAAATATCATGAATATCTACCTTCATAACTTGAAGAAAATATAATTCTTTATTTTTGTAATACAGCGAATAGGAGCAATGATATTAATGTTTGAAGACTCTAATATTATGTAATCTAGAATTATGTATTAGAATTTGAAATGTAATGTCCAGAGGGCATAACCCTTCTGTTTAATGAAACAAATAACAGTTTTGATGTTCTAAGTTTGTTACCTAAAGTTATATTTTGGTGAGTAAAATGTAATGAATAGAGGATTTATCCACTTAGACATATGTTCTGCAAACAGGCTCAAACTTGAATTCAAGCCCTTGATTTCATCTTGACTGTTCCACAAAGTAGAATCTTTCTGACACGGGAATTTGACTATAGGTCTCAGCTTGACTGGAGGTTGTGCAAAGATAAGGCAACATTCACTTATTTCCTGTCTCAATGTACAAATTTTACAGAGTTGATGAAAAGTTTATTTTCTCTATATTTATTTGAGGTAAGTCATATAACTAGGTCAGGTTAAGAATCAGATTTTATAAATATAGATAACTGAATTTAAATGATTTCTTTTGAATGGGATGAAAGGATGGATGTATGTATATGGCCAAACCAAATGGAAATACCAGTTTTAATTATTAGACTTGGGAGTCTACTAAGTATCATTTGGCCACTTTCATTTGCTAACTATTTCATACCTTATCTAACTAGAGTGGCTTTAGATCTCTGTAGGTTTTTTAAAGCAAACCTTATATTTAGTTGACACAGTTGAAATTAATATAATTCCATAGCATTTTGTTTTTTATTCCATAATCATAGCCTCAGTTTACCAAGTTACTCAAGTTTTGCACCATCCTATTGGGTAGTAATTATTTATTATAAAATAGTAAGGGCACTAAATACAATTTGTGCATGAATTAGAGCTGTTAGCAAGTTACTCGTCTGTTTCCTGCAGATGAGTAACTTGCTCAAAAAATAGGGGACTGCTTACTGAACTTCTTAAGGTCTCTTCCAAGTCTAATTTTCTATAAAGAATTTCCCTTGGTTACTTCTTTTTCAATTAAAATTATGAAATGACAATTTACGAACAACATTTAAAAACGGCTTAAAATAGATGTCTAGTTTCTAGCCTTTAAATTTTTCCTCCTTAATATAAATCACCTTTACACATATAGTTCTGTATTATCAATTATATATGGGTTACATATAGAAAAATTATCTGAAATATAAAGTATGGGATATATGTACTTGAGCAGCTACAAAATTTATGCCGTCTCTTAAATAATCATTAAAAAGTAACCCAGAAATTTTCTGGATTTTGCAATCAAATGATTTATGTTGTTAGTTGCTAAGTATCTGCCATCAGAATAAGTTTTACTACAATCTGATGTGGGAGTTTCTGCTTTAAAAAATCATAATTTATTTTAGTGGTAAAAGTTAGCCTACAGCTTTCCTGTTTTGGAGTAGACAGAAATAAAGTGTACTTTCTACTTTAATCCTTGATTTGATAAACTTAGGTAGTACAGGTTTTCTGCCTTAAAGATTTTTATAGCAGGTACCTAATTAGTCTGGGCCATAAATAATATTTCATCTTGACTAGAATACTCAGTTTGAATGTAACTATGTGCTGTTCTATCCCTAAGCCCAGAAGTGAAGGGGCATATCATTTTAATACATATATAAGAAGGTATATATATAAGGTACATTTGAGAGGAAAAAACATTTTGAGCAAAATAAATAATAATGACATGCTCTCCCTAATATGTGTTGGAAAACTTTTAAAAAGCAGTTTATCAATGTCTTTAGTTTAAGTCATACCATTGTGATATGAAGGGCCCTGGCTTAATAAATTGTAGAGCTAGTAGCATGAAAAATTAAAATTCAATTCATCTTAAGGATATAGAGGTTATATGTAGGTTATACTTAAGTCTTTTCAGAAAATTTAGGACCAGGTGAAAGGAAACTTTTCAACTTCATAGCCTAAAATAAAGTCTCATTTATGTTACGCTACTTTTGCCCAATTTACCATGATTGACGCAGAGGACTGAAATTAAATTGTACCATTGTAATGATGTTTTCATATTTATGGATTCAAATATATTCTCTCCCTTCAAATCATAACTTCTCAGTCTTTTTGGAGAGCTACAACAATTTGTTTTTGTAAACTGTGTATACAAAATACCGGGTTTGGGGCTTCCCTGGTGGCGCAGTGGTTGAGAGTCTGCCTGCTGATGCAGGGTACACGGGTTCGTGCCCCGGTCCGGGAGGATCCCACATGCCGCAGAGCGGCTGGGCCCGTGAGCCATGGCCACTGAGCCTGCGCATCCAGAGCCTGTGCTCTGCAACGGGAGAGGCCACAAAAGTGAGAGGCCCGCGTATCACAAACAAACAAACAAAAAATACCGGGTTTGTTAAGGACTAAGTAAACAAGCATCACCTGAGAATTACCCAAAAAATAAAAGAGAATAAAAAATCAAATTTATTTAGAATGCTTTGCTTTTCATTTAATCTTTGTGTTCCTTCAGGATTAAATGGTCCTTAGGCTGCAAATATTAATATTAGAATGTTTATGTCTTTATTTGTACCTTAAAATTGAGATTAGTAGTTCCTTCAACAGCAGAGTATAAAAGTATAATGCAAATGAACAATTAAATTTTTCTACAGTTACTAGATAGATAATTACAATGAAGCCAATATTCATAGATAAAAACTGTAATTGTTTCACTACCTTCACAGGAATTAAATCCACCTTCCTTTGGTCATTGTCAATATGCAAGAGGCAGTTGATGTGGTAAACAGGCTTCACTATAATTAGAGATTTCATCACCTGAAGTCACTTTTCACTGGTAGCCTACCTCATCAAACAATGTTTACTGAGTATCTTATTTTGAGGCCTAAGGCTACTGTAATCAGCCTTCTTAAGAACATATCATAAGGCACTTTAAATGCAGAATAGAGGAATACCCTCTGATAATGAAGCTTTTTAAGCCCATTAGCTCTTGACCTTTTTTGGCTACAAATAAAGAAAATATATGCTTACATGTAATTGTTTTAGGAACTTGACTATTCCATTAAAGACAATGGTTAATTTTTGGATACCAACGAGCATGATTGCATTTGCCTTCTATTAAAGAAACTTGACTGTTTTCATTCACTTTGAGATGGTTGGTAGCATTTACCAGTCTAGATGGCATGGAGAAGTTGTACCTATAAAAGCCATAGGAAGGATGGAATGAGCAACCAATTGCTTCCTGGGCAATGGGGTTGGGTGATAAAATATTTCCAGGTGCCTGTAATCCATACAACATTTGACTGGAAGAATTAGATGCTTGTTGACACTGTCCATTGCAGTCTTCAGATGAACCGTATTTTGAATTGGTGGCCCCCAAGGAAGATAAAATGGGAACTTCCATCATGAGTGGGGCTAAAGACTGAGAACTGTTGCTGCTTGCTAGCCTTTCAGGAGCAGGCAAGACAAGAGGCTGCTGTCGCCAAAAATTAGTTGGGCAAATCTTGTAGCAAAGGGGCAGGTTGATATTGTGTAGGTACACCTCTGGACAGGGCATTCCAAGGGAGCTTGTAGGTATGTGAAATGTTGGAGGGGAGCAAGGTGGAGAAAGCAAAGAGTTCAAAGGAGAGGGAGCCCCTCCACTAGAGGTCGCTGGAGATGAGCCATTGCTTCCACCTGTGAATGACAATTCAGTCAATGAGCAATGAACTAAATGTTCCTACTGAATCAGTAATCATGTCCATAACTATCCCTGCATCATTCTTAGATTAGCTTTCCTTGCAAGTTCACAGTCATTTTAAGTCCTTTGGAAAAGAACATTCCTCTGACCAAAGTTGAATATGGTATCTCTACTACTACCACTATTACTTTTGGCATTATTATTATGTATCATGCATTGAGCATTCACTATGCTTTAGAACTATACTAGGCACTTGAACACATTTATTCAGTGAATTAAAAAAGAAGCCCAATTAAATATGATCCAGAGCCAATTATATCTTACACGTAAAAGCTGTTTTTTAACCATAAAAAATTACTAAAATAAGCACTTGATTAAATTGAACAGTTTTTTTGAGATTTTATAGAAAACTTCAGTCTGATTAAAATATCAGTGCATATGAAAGTAATCTTATAAATTAAAATAACATTTAAATATATTAGTTTTTTTCTTATATGAAAATCATAGACGGGGAAAGTTCCATAGTATACTATATCAAGAGTAAAAGACAGTTTTGCAGGTTAAAAATACCAAGATAAAAATGAAAGTGTTCATATCAATGTTGCCAGGTGATCTTTTATGGTTGCATAGCATCTACTAAAATTAGGGATAGATCTAAGGTCCAGGAAAATCTAGACTTTACACCTTATATTTGTAAGTATTTAAATTTAAAAAAAAATTGGTTATTGACTGAACTTGATCAAATTTTGTGGGTTTTTTTTTTAGGTGCTACTGTTTTTCTTAACTATTTTTATATACAGACATAGGCTAATCCTTTATCAACAGCATGGCAAATATATTCTATAATTAAACATCCAAAAGTTATTTAAAAAAACTGGTACCCCTTTTCTTTGCAATTTGAGAGCATTCTGGACATTTTAAATAATTAAGAAAACTGTGTATTTTAAATTATCAATTAATGATCATGGTTAACATTATTTTTAAATTAGTGCACCATGTGTTGACTTGGATATTTTAAAAGCATGCTGCCTAGATTCTATTAAAGTGACACTATCAAATAAGTGTTCAAATTTTTCTATGCAACTCTCTAAACCAAATTAATACAGTCAATTGAGTGAAATATTTCACTAAATGATTAGACTTGATCTCTTTACATTTCAATTAGCTGTTATGGTATCATGTAAAATTCAAGCTAACTATAATGTGATGGTAACCTTCAATTAATGTTTAAAGACAAACAACTTTAATGGAGTAAAGACAAATGGGTAAAATGATTCCATATTGCTCACGAATAAAGATCTTCTATTTATCCTTAAATATCAGAGTTAATGAAGGTATGCATTCTTCCACCAGAAAGCCTGCATTGTCAAATTATTATTTAGTCATGTAATGTACTACTTGAGAACAAATACCTTGCAAATATTTTAAATGCTTACGGCAATTAAACTAATTGCCATGGCTTAGTATTGTTTTCAACATTTATTTTCCCTAGTCACAACAAAAGGAAAATTAGAGTCAAGTGATGATGAAATTGAATGGGAGTCATTTTTATCATGTGCTGAAAGTTTCTCATAAAATATTTATTTCAATATCTAACATGTTTGCAAATAAGACCACTAGTGCACCACAGGCAGATCCTAAGGAATATGAGATAGTGAGATGCTGAAGAATCCAAGTGATTTCTATAGCTCTCAGGATGTATGATAACTCAAGAAGACACAAGGCAGTAAATCCACCATTACCACGTTTATGCTCTTTTCCTTCTTGCCAGTTACCCTCCCTTTTTGCTTCTTACCTCCTCATCAGGATAAATATACACCCACCTGATTTTAAACACACATTTTCTGGCATATACTTATCCACTTGTGTAATATTTGTACGGAGGTTCTGGCTGTTGTTATTTCATTAACATTTACAAATAAAAATTAATAAAACTTTTCTTACTTGGTGTGTCTGCACCAAAAGTTTTAAAATCCAAAGTGAGAGAAGGCCTCCATGGGTAGGCCTCTAAAACCCCATCCAATACACCTCTGAAAAAGAGATTCAAACTTTAGCAAGTCCAGAATGCAATTCCTGAAAATAATAATTTGTGTAAGCTTTTGAGTTATTTTGTTATAGTTTTTAGGGGTGAATATCTGAAATGTTTTTCTTTTATAGATAGACTTCTGAATAAAATTCCCCGTGATTATTCCATGAATAAAAACCTAAGAATTTAGAATAAGCAATATCTTAAAAGTGGGTTGGGGAGGGAGTGGGAGGAGGCAAGATTTTGAAGACAAAACATGCAGGTTTCTTTCTTACTACCTATTTATTAGTTACAAAATTTAGGGACTCAGTCTCTGAACCACAGTTTCCTTAGCTGTTATACCTGTGAAAAGGGTTATATAAATATTAGATGTGACTGTTATATCATTTACCTGTTTCTTCCGGGATCTCTAAATCCTTTAGCAAAAGGATTCCTGTCTATTTTCAGTTTGGTAATCTATGGATTCAAAGCATAAAGAAAGATAAAGTCAGTACCCTCAGTAAAACACTGTCACTGTTTCTTTTAATGGTTACAACAACCACACAAGTTTTCAACATGTAATATGGCATGTTAAATAAATGTAAGCATATTGCTAAGTCAAATTTGAAATGTTTTATCTCCTTTCTCTCCTGACACTCTTTGTTCTACTCTCCTTTCTATCCTTTCTAACACAAGATCCACACAATTCATAATCAATCTTGCCTTGATGACAATGCAATAATGCTATGAATTTCTTTTTAATTGTGGAAAATTCAATCCATATAGTACAGCTTCACTCTTTCCCTAAAGTTTCTCTGGAGCCATCCCTGCTTGCCTGGGACTTAGTTGGCTTTACCTGCTGGTTTTGGTAAGCTGTCACCGTGGTGAACTCAGTTTCTTTAAAGGAGAATGTTTTAACCCCTTCAGCAGGCAGGGACTGAATCCGGGACATGTCGACCCTGCTGTCCTGCTTCATCACATGCACACGGGGCTTGTACTTGTGCATGGACTGCAGAATGATCTGGAGGAGAAATCAGTGGTCAAATGCTGCCTAGTAATTGGCTTCCCCTCCCCCACACTGTCCCCCTCTCATCAGCACCCCCAACCTTCCCACACAAAAGTGAAGCTAAACCAGAAAGCCTAGGCTAGCCACACACAAGGACTTTTCTTTGCCATTTGACCCTGGACAGAGGCCTTCAGGCATAAGGGGTTTCAGGAACGGGGTACCACAGCACACCAGAAAGCAGTGATTCCATTTCCAGTTGGGGTCCTTTCCTGCTTCCAGATGTGGGTGACCATGTGATGTTCCCAAGTGTTATTGGGATCTAACTGCCTGCCATAAGTTCTCTGGGCTTAGGTAACTGATGGGAAAGCATTTGACATCCCCCACCTCCTAAGCCCAGGAGCATCCTTCTTCCTTTTGTGGCTGGCACAGGGCCAGGCCAAGCAGGGCAGAGGTTCAAGATCTGGGAAGAAGGTTCAAGATCTAGATGACTTGAAAAGGCCTTCCATCGGGGCGGGGTGTGGAGAAGATTTTCACCATACCATGTCACACAGAAGGTGCCCATCATGGGAAGGCAATCAGAGCCCACAGTGATTGCCAGGGAGGCTGAAGTGCCAGAGAGCTCAGGGAAGCATTCCCTTTCACTGTCCCAGACCAGGCATCCTGGCTTAAACAAGTCTCCTTTGGTCCTCAAACTCCTTTCACTCACCATCCCCAACGCCCAGCACTCTCAGATGCCAAATAAAAGTCACAAGAGCTACTTTGGCCACAGGCCTAGAACTTGGACAGTTCCTAAAGACTACAACTAGCACATCTGGGAGACATCTCCTTGGCTTCTCCAGGGTGACCTTCTGGCTGACCCCTTGGCATCCCCCTCCTCTCCTCAGGACAAAGGATCGCACGCACTTACATGGCCTTTGTCGTCCATCTCGTTGTTGGTGAGTTTCACGCGATCGAAGCTGATGATCTGACGCATCCATGTCTCTCCCGAACAAGGCGAGTCCGGGTGAACATAGAACCTGGGAGTGATGCATGAGTGGTCTGTATTCCCGGCTACCATCCACTGCGAGCTGTGATACACGTACCTGAAAATGCGCGGAGTGTGGCTTTAGGTGCAGCGGGCCAAAGCCAGGAGCAGGGACTACCGCGATCCCGTCCTAAAGGCTTCGGCCAAGGTTTGCCTGCTAATCTCAAAGGCAACTAGTAAAAGATACAACTTCATTTCTAAAGATCGTCCAGGGATAGAAAGCAAACTGTAAATAAGTATACGTCATTAAAATGTAGTGAAGTGCCAGGGCAAGTATAATGTCATGGGATTTCAGAGTCTGGTTTGCATTTCCTCACAGAAACCGCAACAAAAATTCATCTAACCCATTTTACTGAGCAGAGACACCCGAAAAATCCTCCTGTCCTACAAGCGTAAGGGAAGAAGCAGAAGTGTGAGGGAAAGTGTCTGTGCAGCCCACCGCCACCAGACCAGTAGTCTTGGAAGCCCCTTTGTCCACAATGCTTTACATGAGAATACCCTCAAGGAACTCTGCCCGCTGCGGCCTCGGGGCTGATTTTCGCATTGTCTTCAATCTCAACCGCTAAATTATGCGCCGAATTCCCAAGCCAGCTGAAACGTGATAAGCAGCTTGTTCTGCTATTTCTGGGCTACGGCCGCAGCAGGCTCTTAAGCCCAGCCTTCTTTTTGCCCCTCACTCCCAGCATTGGGTGCGTTGCCGGCTGTTTCCTAGAAAGGCTAGACACCCACTTCGGTCTAACGCTCACAGGCCGGGTGCGGGCGGATGCCGCCCAACCCCCATACCCCTGAGCTAAAGCGCTGGCCGACCCGAGCTTCTGGGCTGCCAGCAAAGAAGGGCCTCTTGGCTTTAGATCAGTTCGGCCACTTTTAGCCTGCTTTAAGTAGAGAGCTTACATCAAGAGAAAGGTTACTTTTATTCTCTGGGACCTGGCCTCCACTTCAGGGGAGAGGCTAAGGAAGGAAGAAAAATAGACTCAGGCAAGATAACTGCTAGACTAGCTTTGGATGGCAAATCAGGGCATCGCTCAAGGACCCTGCTGCTAAATTAGCACATCCCAGAGCCCGGTAGGGCCCCAGAAGCCCAGGTATTTCTCCCCAACTTCCTTTAAACAGCTTCCCTCCCAGATGCCTGAGCCAAAACCCTCTGCAGTTTGCAGAGCCAAGGCTAGAGCAGTGGGTAGGCAAGAGGTTTGGGATGCACTGAAGCACAAGCTGGAACCTGTGATCCAGGAGTGAGAGGAAAGAAAAACAAGCCTGCTTTTCTCTCAGTCTGAACTCCAGTTTGAGGCAGAAAATTCAACTCTCAAAGCCCACAGGAGAGCAATTACCCCTACCATGATAGAGTTTTCAAAACAGCACTCTCAGGTTCCATAGATATGAATCCCCATTGCCAGCCTGTGGTACCCTCCTTTGGGCCTGGTTACCTATAGCGTTTGGAATCCACCGGCACCACATCGATGGCCACATAGTACTGTTTCCCTGGGTCCAGTCCTTTTATCTTGACCCGAACAGAGGGGAACATCCTCCTGTGGGAGAGAAAATAGCGACTGACCTGGGCGCTATTAGAAACATTTGGAACCAGGGGTGGTTGGGGACAAATGAAAAGTAAAGGAATAAACTATACTCTTCTTATTCTAGACAGGTTCAGTGAATGAGATTTGCTACGTGAGGAAAGATTGTTGGTTACATGTTTGATTGAACAAACTCAGGATTTTTGAGTGGATCAGAATATCCTTACCACAAGGCTTTGTCCACCCCACTTCCTATCACCACCATAATAAAAAGCTATAGAAGAAAAAGTAGGAAAGAAACAGCTGTGCCTCTCCCCTGAGTTTTCAGCGGTACTTTCTGTGAGGCAGATTTGGGAAAGACTGAAATTAGGAAGATTCACACACAAAAAAATTACCCAGCTGATGTGAAGAAAATGCCGCACAGGAAAAGGTGGAAGAGGGAAAACCCCACCTCAAATTGACCTGGGCTCAGGACAGTGGGCTGAGAGCCTGCTAGATGGGATATTGTCCACTGATAACTGTGAGGCTTTAACAGAAAGGCCTGGCCATAGCTTAAGATGTGGGGGTGGCATCTGGCACCTGCCTTGGGAGATCAAATTTTTGTCATATACTACACAGGCAGGAGCTGCAAGAATGAGTTCTCGGAATCAGGGTGTACAGGAAAGAAAGGCCTAGCCACTAACATGGGCCAGGCAAGGCCTAGTCTGGTCGATTGAGAGGCACTGGCTTCCAATACAGGTCTGCGGTGGGATTGTGGGGAGAAGGGTACCAAAGCATAAAACTGGAGGCACCCATCTTATGAGATCAGAACATTAAGTGCCTACTGTGTGCGGCCCTTGAACAGCTTGGGCAAAGCCGAACCTGCCCGCCTTGGTAATGATCATCTCAGTTCCAATGTCATGAAATCTCTTCCACAGCTCGGATCCTTGAAGCTCCACTTGGATAGAATCTTTTTCTTCCAGACTTCCGAAGCTGTTGCAGCCGCCGCTGCCGCCTCTACAGCCTGAGAAAGTAGCTGCTAAGGGCTCTGCCTTGGGTCGTTTTTCTGCTGGACACAGAGACGCTGAGAGTTTGAGAGAGCTTCGCAGTTCCCGCGCCCCCTTCTCGCTGACGCCTGTCTCAGAACAGACCGGCCTTGTCTCTTCCCCGGGAACCTTGGCGTCGGATCTCCAAATTCCCCACAACACCCACTCTGGCCCCCTGATGGAGAGAAAGGGGCCCAGGTAGCGCCCTGTGAAATGCATGACCCTTCTTCAAATTTGCCCATCCTCATCTCTCTCGGAGACTTTTCGTCCCTGATGCTGAATCCCCTCGGGATCTGGGTCCATGCCCTGTTTTCTACCCCGAGAAACATTCACCCTCTGGCTCTCAGGGCTTCCGGGAGTTTGGAGAGTCTCGCTTCATAAATCTGTGGGGACCCTCCCCTTCACCGCAAATGAACCACAACACTATGGGCTTAACGTGGAGGCTCTGAAACTTCCCCCTACAGCCAGATGGCTGAGGTATCCCCGCCGCCCCGTACGCGGCCATCGCTGGGCCAAGACATCCTTTGATAGGGCTAATAGCCCTCCTGCAGCGACGCGGCGCTAGTCTGAGACCTTCCGATCCAGCAAGCCACGGTAGCCGGCGCTGGGGTTTGGGCCGCGGTAGGGGTACTCACCAGGCTGCTCGCTCTTCCTTCCTGCGGCGCTGCTCCTTCTCTCCTCCTCCGCCTCTCCACTCTCTTTCTCAAACAGCTCAAGTTGCGCCTCCTCTCTTGTGTCTCGCAGTTTTCTTTTGCTGGGTCTGCCCACCAAGGCTTCCACCGAGAAGGCGTGCGCCCGAGAGCTCAGAGCCATCCCTGGAGAGGGTGAAGAGAACGTACTCTGCAAAGTTTCAACCTGAGCTGGGTTAGGGAGGGAGAGGGTGGGAGGGCGCAGAGGACAGGCAAAGGAGGGAAAGCGGGAAAATCAGAAAAACCTGAAAACTCAGAAAACAATTTCTGAATCTATATTCAGGGGGAAAAATGTGTGTGTATAAATTTTATATATACGTATAGATTTTCTTTGAATAGACAGAATGAAAGGAGATTAAACTGGAGCCAGAGTCCTCTGGAGTCTAGTCCACTTTCCCTTTTCGCTCTTCTCCCTCCCGGTGGACATGTGCGGGACATCAGTCCTCAAGTGCCAGATTCCCGGACCTGGCAGAGCTCAGAGACTGGCAAGCGTGGCCCGTTTAGGGAGCGGACCTGCCCCTAATGGCGGCTCAGGTCGCTCGGATTGGGAGATACTGTTGCATCGGACTGAGTGAATACCCGGCTGGTCATAGCCTCCACTGTTTGTTTTGGAAACTGTTGGAAGCATAAAAAAACACCGTGACACTTCAGAGACTGACGGGGAGGGGGCGGTGGGAGTGGGAGGATAGAAAGGGGTTGGAGGTTGACTGGAAAGGGGCTCAGGATAGTCTAGTGGGGAGGAGGGATACACAAATTTACTGTTTTGCATTAAATTGTGAAACTAAAAGACATGCGAAGTAATTGCCCACGGTGAGAGGGCCACTTTTCCAACAAAAGTGAAAATATTATTTAACCAAATCCAGAGAGGTGTATAGGGGTCTTTTGCTCTTAAGTGAGTACACTGGGAAAACAAAGAGCAGCACAAACTTTCTGGGCCTGTCTGTTCTACGGTCTGGGTCTAAGACTAAGTGGACCCTGTACTACTCTGACCTCCCTATCCAGGTGGGGAAGTAAGAGCCAGTGCAGGCAGGAGGCTCCCAGATAACAACTTTCAATGATCAAGAGCAAACCTGGACCTTCAATCCCTGCCTCTACTGGAGCCCAATATTCCCCCACACAGCCTCTTCTTACTCACATGACTTAATCAGCAAATACAGCCCAAGAACTCCAGGGCCATCAGCAGAGCACCAATCAGAATTGTGCTCCCAAGGATGTGACACCTCACAATGTTGTGCTCAAATAATTGATGGGCTAAGTTTTACTTTTCCTTAAAATGGATAAAGACACCTTCTTTGTGTCAAAAAGAGACTTGCCTACCACTTCCAAGGAGCATGTTTATGCATGCATATGTGAGGTGCCTGCCTGTGTGCTTAGGATTGGGTCATGCGCTTTTCATCAGCAATAAGGAATCAGGCACCCCTGGGCTCTCTTGCAAACTGCATCTGAATTATTGACATTTTCACCTTTTCAGAGAGCTCAGCTCTCTCATGTGTACTGAACTAAGCTGTAGTTAATTCCTGTTAACTTTTATCTGAGAGTAAAGTTATTGCAAGCCTCAGAACGAGCTTTGTGATCTGTTCAGCTGCCAAAGCACTGGGCTGTCAGGTACTGGGGGCATGAGGGATGTACATTTATGATAGAAGTTCATTTTCCACAGCTAAAAGACTCTTTTGAACATTCTCTTTATTTCAGCCAGAAACACCCATAAACCTTTATAAGATATTCTTCAGTCCACATGGAACATGCAGAGAGAGAGAGGCTCTGGGATGCACAGATGTCCACATTAGAAAGAAAATAAAGTTTTTTGTTGACAATCGGAAAATCCTTACAATAAAATGTTGATGTTGAATTATCAAAAAATGTTATAACTAGAAATATGAAGGGAATTTATCTCTTGAAAGAAAAATAAATTTGTGGTTAATGCAAATTAAATATATTCAAAATCTATGGAGATACAGAGGATATAGATGTGCTTTAAGGGATATATGATTTATAAAAGCTCTTATTGAATATGAAATCTGAACTTGCTTTAATCAGATAGAAAGCAATTTTTAATTCTCTAATAAAAATTCTAATATTTTATTAACCACTATAAATAGGTATGTGAATTAACACATGCACAAAACAAGGTTGGCCCTGAAAATTTTGCTTCTAATGAACTGTATGTGCAACAAAGTAGACGTTCAGAGTTAAGCTAATGTATCTGAAAGCATTACGTTTCTCAGATATTTATGGCAGGTCAAGGGCAAAGATTCATGGCCTCTCTAGTTTTCTATATAGGAAATATGGGTTACTTGAAGAAAAACGTATGTGTAAAAGAAACTAAATCTGACTGGAGGAAAAAAAATCCCCTGTGTTCCGCAGTACTTACTAATCAAAGGGATGATGTCAAACTCATATGAAGGGATTCCAACTGTCACTTATAATTTACAAAAGAAGGAATGAAACACATTAAATGAAATATATAAATATTTCAAATATATACCTATATTAAGTATAAATAAAATGTTTTGAGACTGGTTGATACCTAGTGCCACACTTTGGCAAAAGTACAAGCAACTTCATGATAGAGATCATTTCCTCGAATTGTTATTCTTCTTACTCTCCCTTGATCCTCATTCCCCATGGTTAAGATATTTTGGCATACTTCCAAGCTTGTAGAATGTGAATCTGAAATAATTTGCTTATGATCATTTTTGCCATTTCTTGGGAAAAAGCTTACCAACGTCAAGAAATGCAGAGAGGCAGTTTCCTCACAACATAATTTGAGTACCCGAATTCCACTTTGCCTGAACTAGCTAAGTTGCTTACATAAATAAATAATCTTTGCTTAAATGAGTTTCAGCTGGATTTTCATCACTTGCAAGCAAAAGAATCCTGACAAATACATCATCTTGATAAAAATTTGGAAAATCAACTTTTTTTTCTAGTTATTCTTTCTTCCTCCTCCTTCTTCAATACTACTGGTTCTGTGAATTGGGAAATTGCATGCTACACACTATCCCAGACTCATAAAACCTGGAAGAAAATTTGACTTTCTATGCAAATTACTAGGACTATGATAACTGACAAAAATGAATAAGGCTCAAGCAGTATAGCACATAGGAGGACAGACTTTGGATTCAGACTGACCTGATTCAAATTCTGACTTTGCTATTTTCTGAGAGACCTTACACAAGTCTTCTTTTTTTTTAAACATTCAGTCTCTTTCTTCTAAACTTTTGTTTTTACTTTTAATACCTTCATCACAGGGTATGTTTCTGTAAGTGTATATATCTGAGGGTTAGTGAAATAATATACACAAACCACTTAGCATAATGCCTGGAACATAGTAAGCACAGCTGTTTTCAACATTAAAGAGATGATGGAGGTTAATTTCAAGAATGTGTTAATCTTTAAGTTAACTATACAATTATAAATCCTTTGTGGCCAGACACTAGAAACAGAAGTTTATGCTAACACTGGCACACTCAACTTTTGTTTAAATCCTAAAGCAGATTCAAAAGTTCAGAAGTCTTTAAAGTAATCACCTTCCTTAAATTTGAGAACCATTTTAATAAATTAAGCTAATGAATTAAACAAAAATATTGGATTTGAGTTTCAAAAATCTATGGGAAATACATCTGTTAGAATACATATTCTGATCTGATTTTATCAACTTGATCCTTGGAAAGACATTTTTGCTATTTTACCAATGCAGTGTAAGTGTACGTTCTTCTTATAGTAGTAGATAAAATATATTAATTACAGACCTCTAACATATAGCTGTGTTCTCACTCCAGAAAATTAAGAAAACTGGTCTAATTAATATTAAAAGTAATTCCCACACTGAATCCTTCAACTTCTAATAAGCTTACTTCAATATAATCTTTCAAGATTTCAGTACTTTAATGCATCTAGCAATTCAGTTATGCATGCCAAACTTTGTAATCCATGTTCTTAGGTAGAGTGGAGGAAGAAAGAATAGGGAGACAAATTCTTATCTGTGTTCATTGCGTTCTCATGGTGACGATTGGGAAGTTAAATGCTTATTCTTGCAAAAAAGTTAGCTGAAGGAAAATTTATTGCTTTGAATTTAATCATGTCATGTGTTCATCAGATGTCTGCTATCAAATGATGAAGGTCTTCCTATGATAATGATTATAACATTGTTTTGGGGTTCATTATGCTCCTCATTCTCACTGAATTTTATATTAAAGGCATGCAACTATTTTTCCCATTTTTTTCTACTCAATTTATAACTTATGGCTGGTGGGTTTTTAAAAAATGTTGGATCTAGGAGCTTTGCCCACAGAAATATGAGGACAATTTTTTTCTTAACTAACTTTGGGCAGAGAAGATGAATGAAATAAAAATAAATAATAAGCCCAGATGTGGCCCTACTCTATAGTGATATGGTATTTGCCAGAGTAGGCATTGCATGTCCAGTTAAACGCAGCTGGGATTGACATCCAGCTGGTCCATGGAAAGGAGATCTTTAGGAATCAGGTACAACTTTAAGCATCTGATGATCTCAGATAGTATGACAAAGGGTTAAATACAATCTGAATGCTGCTGAAGGGTTTGGTTCAATAACCTGCTCACCCTGCAGGGCTGGGAAAGACACCACCCCTACCCTAGAGGGGCAGAGTGAAGCTCACAGCAAGGCCAGTATACAGGGCACTTGAGCTGGAAAACAGCCAGGTCCGTGTGTGATCTTGGACACATCTCCATGGGTATTTGTTTCATTCTGCAGCCATTAAAGTAGAGGGGAGGATATTAATGCATTTGACTATCCTTTCTTACTCAAAGGATATATATATTTTTTTTATCCATTGTATGTTCCTAGCTAAAAGACACAGCTCAGAAACAGAAAAGTTAAGAGTTTTTTCTTAAATTTTGAGTGTTAATTACAATGTATCACTTGCAGTAGTGTCTCAATGTGAGCATTTTCTTGCGTTTGAACCCTGGCTCAGTTTAATGCTAAAAAGCAGGAAATTGCCTTGTGTATCAAGGCAAGGCTTTGCCTGGTAGTTTATTTATTTATTTATTTATTTATTTATTTATTTTTGCAGTATGCGGGCCTCTCACTGTTGTGGCCTCTCCCGTTGAGGAGCACAGGCTCAGCGGCCATGGCTCACGGGCCCAGCTGCTCCGCGGCATGTGGGATCTTCCCAGATGGGGGCACGAACCTGTGTCCCCTATGCGCCACCAGGGAAGCCCCTGCCTGGTAGTTTTTTAAACACCAGTTTTCTGTAAAAATAAAGCAAAAGATATTTGTTGCAATATCTGTTCTAGCATTGCAGACTATCTACTATATGACACAATTTTAAAAATCAATATCTAACATCTACAGAAGTACTGATTGATAGTGAGAAATATTTGGTATTAGGCTGAAAGATTTTCCCTAAATCCATCAAAACACAAAAGGTAGGCAAACACCTACCCTGCCTATGCTTAAAGCCAATCTATGCTACTTTCACCCACTATCTTCCTTCCCAGGGTTCCTATGTTAATATTACTAGACAAAAGCTGCTTCTGCATGAAAGAAATATTTCTAGAGTTAGGACACCCTGATCAATACTTCCAAGCGGTAAAATGGCAGGCCTTAATAATAAAGCAATACAGATACATAAGGAAAGATACAAAAGAGGAACCACTGAAAACAGCAAGGATCTCACTTTCTGAATCCATCACGTTTTAATACTGGGGGAGAAAGAGAGCGTGAAGGAAGGGCAAAGTCAATGGTTACGTCTATTGACAAATAAATGCCAGCCTTTAATAAACTGGGTCCACAGGACCAGGATGTACACCCTGGATGCAACTCACTCTGGTCACTGCTCAGTTAGGGGACTGACTAAATCATCTCAGTGAAGCCAGTTAAATAATTGCCACTTCTCAAACTTCAGAATTTGTACCCCCAAGCCTAAAACTTGACTCACCTGACAGCACCAAAAATGTTGATAGAAAGTTGTAATACACATTTTTTTGTGTTTTATTATGATGAATCCAGAGTCGTTTAAATTGTGTGTGTGCATATTTCTCATGAAAAGTGATTATTGAACTTTTTCAAGGCAATGATGCTAGTAACTCTTTGGAGAACAGTTGGATTAGGAGGTTCAGTGTACTAGCATTTTAACAAATACCAAAGCACTTGGTATCACTTCACAATTGATTTCCATTCTCAGATTATGGTCCTTGTCTGATTTATTTTATTACAAGGAGATGAATTTTTTAAACTCTAGCTTAAAAAGAAACCTAGTCATTACTTTCCATTTTGGCAAGCTTAAAACTCTACAGTCATTTTCACTGACACACACATACATCCTCTTCTCTTTTCTTTGGCTAAGGACTAGCTAGAATGTCTGTTAATGTCTTAATAAGCTTTTAAGGCTGGAAAAAATTTTTCATAATAAGCATTTTTATATGTATGTGTTTGTGTGTGTGTTTGTATTTTCAAGTAAGAATGTCTGAAGACATATATGTAGAGAGTGATATGAAGTATTTTCAAGAGTGATTTCTTTTTTTTTTACAGATGTTCCACCCTCCATTCTCCCTCATTTCATTTTGCCATTGAAAAAATTTAAAAGTCAGTTTTGAATGTTTTTCTTAGGTGATAGTGAGTTTATCCAACACCGATTCTCCATTCACTTATCCTCTAGATGATGTCTTGATAAACTGTTGCCATGATAGAATGTCTGGGCTCCCCAAGGCACCAGAGCTGGCTTGAGTTGAGCATCTTGGTTTGAAAGAGATCTCAGTGCATTTTATCAATTTCTCCTGAAACAATAAGCCAACCTAGGTCAAACTGTTATGGAGGCATCTACTGATAGAAGACTCAATGGGTCTCAGTTTCCTTGTGTCTCTCTGTGTCTCTTTTTCGTGCCACTTGAATTTTTCTTTGTGTATGTTTCTGTCTCTGTGAATCAGTTTCTGTCATTATAACTCTTTTTCTCTTCCTCTTTTTTGCTCTCCTTCTTCTGTTTATTCATCTTTTCTCCTCTCCCTTTCTGTCTTTGTCCCTTATATTCTTCCCCTATCAATAACCCCAGAATGCCTCCATAAGTAGGAGGGTGTTGTACAGAAGCAACCGTAACACCTCACAGCAACTTCCTTAACATCCTTTTTACTCAGATGCCTTCTGTAGTCACCTTCTCTAGCTTGAAAGCAGGTATGTGAGCTGTGTGTGTGTGTGTGTGTGTGTGTGTGTGTGTGTGTGTATGTTTACAACACAGTGTCTCAACTAAAGCTCTGGTGAGAAAAAGTAGGAAAGAATAAAAGAAAGTGTCTTTTGGCACACACTGCTGCTCCTTCCCCTCTTCCCTGGAGGTGGTCAATGCCACACATTTTCGGGTCTCAGGCCTCCTCCAGAGGGTGAGGGATTAAAGTCAACTGAGTGTAAGATGAACTGAAAAAGTCAGCTGGCTCAGTGATCTGGAGCTCCTTGGGGAAGAGCCTGGGGAGAAAGTATCACAGCTCAGAGCCCTCCTGCCACCTCTCAGTGCTAGACACTTACCACTCAGTATACTTGTCTCAGATGTGCCCTCATCACAGACCACAGTCTCACCTTCCAGCAAGGCATGCAAGCCTCTTCCTTTTGCTCCCTTGCTCTCTAATCTGCCCTACATGAAGTCTCCTTGGTCTGGAGGCCTTCCCACAGCGACCCTGCCCAGGAGAAGGACTATTACTGGGTCATTTGGGTGTCATTGCATACCCTCAAAAGACAGGCCAAGTCTTACCTTTATTCATTTTAAGAAGATTAACATTCCACTTCAGGTCCCCTGAGAAGTAAAGGTTTCAGGATTCTTGTTACATAGCCCCCAGTTGAAGAAAATGAAACCAACAATTATGACTTTGCTGGACCTCCCAAACTTTATGTACTTGCCTAGTGATAGTTAACAGGAAGGGCAGATGCTGAGATGCATCCTTTCCTCTGAGGCGCCCAAAGAAAACCCACAGCCTGACCAGTAAGGCAGGGGCTTTTACCTAGGAGGCAACAAGTTGTTGGTCTCTGTGTCAAGAGGCCAGGCTTTCCTCTGGTCTGAAAGCTGTCTCAGGCTGGGCTCATTCGCTCCATAGATGCCAGTACCAGCTGTCTCCACAGTCCAGAGGAGAGTGGCCTGGAGCCAGAGTACAAGAGAACACGATGTTCTGGCCCCCATTGGCCACAGCTGCACTTCTACTTCCTGTGTTGGACTGGTCCTGCACCTTCTTCCATGCAGAAAACCTGCTTTGACTCAAGGCCAGCCTCAATGACAGTCTGTGATCTCAGCCTTCAGGGCAGCAAGGTTTCGGGCTCCTGGCCTCTTTCCTCACCCTCCCTAGGCAGCTTGCCCGGCTGTGCTCTGATCTGAGCTGCAGGCAAACACTTCTTGGGAAAAATACCTCCAAACCACAAGCAGATTGACCATACAAATTGAATCGGTTCATCTCCGCCCCCAGGAGCTGGAAAACCCTTTTCAAACCCAATCAACAGCTGCTCAGCAGCTCTGCCCGCTGTGCCCAGCCCGCGCAGTCGGCTCTGTTTCCCGGTGGTCCACTAAGGGACCCATTCAGCCTCAGCATTTCACACAGGCACCCGATGATAGGTGCCTTGGACAGCTCAGAAACTCTCAGGAGCCTTGGTCCCTCCTCGGGTCGACCTCACGCGCACATATCAAAGCCCTCAGACAAGAAAATAAATGCTTGTTTTATCCTGGAGTGGAGTGTTTCCCGAGAAGACAGATTTCGAATCAGTGCGGTTTAATTGGATGAACGCCCGAGCATTTTTTTCTGCTGCGCAGAGCGCTAAACCTTCCAAGGAATGAGGGAAAACCCAGGAATCAGGCATTTGGCTACCCGCTGCGTCATCCTCTGTTACCTGGAAGAACCAGGGGCCTCCGTAATGAAACCCCTAAAACAGGTAAAGTGTGCGCGGATCTTACGTGGGAAACCAGATGCCAAGGAGTGCTACATGTTGTTTATCAAAATTTGACACTAAATTATGGGGGTGCAATATGTTCCTGAGTTCCTGATGTTTCCAAATCACAGTCAACCATGCATAAATCTAGTTTTTCTTGACGATTTCCTGTGCAAGTTATAATTGTCTAAAGAATTGTTATTCTAAAGTAATTCTTCCAGCGAATATTTTCTCCTTCTCTCAAGGAAAGTGAAAAGAGGGATTTTATTTTTCGTTCATGACTTTCCTTTCATTTTATTTCAAGTTTTAAGCCCTAAAAATCAATGTAAGTAACAGGTTCCAGCCATTTTTGAAGAGAACTCAGAACAGGATTTTCCAACGGGGTCATTTCACATCCCCTAAAGAAGAATTTTGAAACACGGACAAACCTGTTTCTGCATTTTGAAACACAGACAAATCTGTTTCTGGTCCTGGTTTCATGTCGGAAAATGTGTTTCCTGTCCTAATTGGGGCTATTCACTTTTTGGTGATATTTAAAACGAGCCCGACTGAGTTGATGTTTGGTTAACTATGAAGGAAATGGCTCTTGATCAGGCAGGCAATTACCAACCAAAGCTGATCACTTCCCAAGCAAAACAAAGGAATTTGTAACTATTTTTCTTCTGCAGTAATGAACATGGCAGGCAATTATTTATGAATGAGATAAAGTTTTCCGTGTTGGTGAGCACCAGCAGGGCTAGGACCGACAGTGCAAACTGTATCCCTGGAACCCAGGCCAGCCGCCCTCTTTTTTGTCTGTGCGGGGAGGGAGCTGAGTCCAAGTGCAGACAAGATCCCGCTGTGGCAGGGTCGCCACAGGCTGGAGCAGAAGAGACTTGTGGCTATCTTGTCAACTATCCCACCCAGGCAACTCAAGAGACCTGAGTCCTATTCCATCCCTCCACTCTCCGCTCTGAGTTCCATAGTGCTGGGTGTTGAGCAAGAGTTCAGTACAGTCAGTTGATACTTCACTTTTAGCCTTTGGGGTGAGGGATTCTGGGGCATCTGGCTTGATAATCTGCAGAGTCACACAGGTAGCCAGAGGGCAAGTGTTTGCCAGAAACCTGCCTCAGCATGCCTAGGACAGACCAGACGGAAGCTCTAGGTGTGTGCTGCCTACATAGATATTGCAGTGATCTTCAACTGGGGAAAATGTTTGACATTCCAAAGAAACATATATTTTTCCCCATGACTTCAGCAGGTGCACTCAACTCCCAGGGGCTCCTAACAAACCGTACTTGGGGAATAGAAGAGAACAAGGGCTTGGCTTTCCACAGTTCAGGAGATCTTGGCAGAGTTCTGGCCAGACATTGTGCCCAGGTGCGGAGCCTCTAACAATAACCACCGCCATTTTCTGGGAAGCTTGCTACTTGTTATTGCTTTATATAATCTTAATCCTCACAGCAACAATAAGAAATAAGGTAGGTAATTTCATTTCCCTATTATCCAGATGAAAAAGTGGAGGCCTAGAAAAATTACATTAGTGGTAGAGCCAACTGCCAATCTCCAGCTCTTCAATGAGCTTCCAAGAGCACTGTTCAAGGACGGAAAGTAAGGAATTTCTAAACCTTCTGCCACCTTTACATGGCCCTCTCCCAGTCCAGATGCCCTGAAGGGATTCACAGTAAGAGGGGCTTTGTAAAGCCTTGGGGTAAATCTCAGCTGCCAGCCTTTCAAGGAGTGCTGGCACCATTCTGTTAGCTTGCTTTTCCGTACTCCACCCCCTGGTGCTGGCCTCCAGAGCAAACCCGCCTGTCCTGGCAATTTGCAGAGCTCTGCCAGGAGAGTAACTTTCTTCCAGCCAAGTTTATGACTGCCCTCTGCGCCCCAAAGTGCTCCGAAGTTTGGGGGAAAGGCTGCTACTGCACATCAGGGCCTCCAAAATCTCTTTCCTATAATAGAAAAGCTCTGTCTGGAGCAAACAATCCTCCTCACAATTAATTACTTTAGGAAGTCAAAGCATAATCGTCACTTTCTGTAGTGCTTCTCTCAGTCTGTATTACACAGTGACATCACCCTACCTATGATTCAGCTTCCCACAATCTTCCTGGACCAGAATAACCTTTAAATGATCACAGTCCGTGGGGCCATTGATTTATCAAGAATTTGACTTTGTTAGAAACCAAGAACGTTTCACCCAGTTCCTCCGGCTAGAATGTATCAAAATGCCAATTTTTAAATTGGGAACTTGAGGCTGTTTATTTTGACCATTCTCAGAAGAGGCTGACATTGGACATGATTACTGGAAAATTACAGGCTAGATTTTCAGACATTCTCTCTTTTACTTAGCACAATTACTTAACTGTTCAGATTAGACACTACATCTACTAAATACAAGTGACCAATTTTAGGTGCAATTAGTACATAAGCACTTAAGAGGCCCAACGAAATAACTTTGAAATTTAGGTTGCAATTTTTGTTTTATTGCATTTGCATATATATTTTGGCCTTTGAAACATCATTATTTTAAAAGGATCTTTCAACATTTGCTAAAACTCCTTTGAAACTGGAAGTGATTATGAGAATTTTTTTTCACTATAGTCAATCTTAACCACCATTTTGGGGAAAGACAATATACTTTTCCATTCAGCACTCTGAATGAAACCAGTTGTTGAGATGATGTGATGTTGAAAAAAATCATTCTAAAATATAAGATTTTGTGGTGCATGAAGTATGTAATGTTTCCAAAAAAGTCTTTAAAAACTTAAATATTCCAATTTCTTTTCAACACTTTCATTTCTCAATACCTAAAAATAATCTGTTGTGAGAGTTAAAATATCTATGCTTTAGTAAAATTTAGGATTTATCCTTTGTACAATCTTAATACACATACCCTGGATTCAAATTTTCAATGAAAAATTTTATTTTCAATATTTGAAAGCCAAGTTTATTTGATGAAAATCACAAACTGAAAAATGACTGATCTCTTGCTTAGGGTCATCCTAACAACTGAAGCAGATTGAGCAGCAGATCTAATTGATTGAAGAGATGTTGGTCACAAGGACAACTGCCACAAAATGATCTTAACAAAAGAAAAGAAAGGTAGACTTTGTTACTTGATTGAAGAAGTATTTACTGCAACCAATGGAGGGATTGTAGGGATTCCAAAATTTAGAAAACTTTAAAATGGAAAAAAAGACTTACATATACAAAATCTAACCATACTTTGAAGGTCTTATTTTAGTACATTTAGCGATCTCTGATATAAGTATAAAGAACTTTCTTAGATAGTAGAAGGTACTTGATGGTAATATCAAGTGTGTGTTGCTAATTAATATTGTTGTACACTTTCTTGGTTTCTGATCTTTCCCTAATTCTTAGTTTTAACTTGTTTTTACTTTTGTAATTGTGTCCAGTGTGAAAATAAAATGAGTGAAGAATGTTTCCATTATATAATTCCAATGTCATTCTCTAGATATACTTTCTAAATTAGTGAAATTCCCCCTTCCCCAGAGGTATATAGCAAATGTAGCTGTCATTATAGTGGCATGTAATTACAAATTTAATATTAAGAATAACTACATGGTCTTCTATATTTCATTCATGAATTATTTTTTCTCTTTTTATTGATACTGATAGAACCCAGCTGAGACACTTTTATCTCTAATTGCATGACGATTTTAAAGCATGTCAAATAATGTTTTATTTCTTTATTACAATACATTTCAGAAACTTGGACAAAGATCAACCAAATCATTTTAATTTTCTATGGTGAAAAATGAAAAGAACAACAGAAAAGGACAATTGGGATAATATAATCAGAAATATTTTTGAAGTGGATGTAGATTTATATGATATGTTGGACCACATTTTCTGTTGAAGTGGAGTAAAGTATATCTGTTACAGATTGGCTCAGATCATTATTGCATTTTGTAATTTTACTGAGTCATAATAAATTCATTTTATGCTATGTAATACACTCTGGTCAGTAAGCAAAAGAAATAAAATCCAAACTTAATTAAAATTATTTAAAACTGATCTATATGCCTTTAAAGGAAACAGCTCATTTTCAAACTTGCGAATATAAACAATAATTCAATTATGCATTAAGTTTTCAAAAACTCAAGGGTAAATTCTACAGCATAACAAAACTCAGCTGGTGGGAGATTGAATTTTTCTGTGATTCTACTAACTGCAATAAGAAAAAATGGTGTCTAGCTTTCATGTAATCGTTGTTTGACAAATCACCTGTACTTAATTTGGTAACTGATGTTGTTATTCATTATGTTTTCATCTGATTATCTTAAAGCTATGGTTTTATACAGTGTCAGAGTTACTAATTTGATCCTAACACATTTCCCAATTCAAAATTTACTGTCATTAACCCACTCCATATTTGTATAATTATTTATAAGGTAGATCACAAAACTTGTGAGCATCTGACAAGATGCTAACAAGGCTTCCCCCTCCCCGGCATCACTATAGTTTTATACCTATAGAAAAGAACTGTGGTTTTCCTTAGAAAATTTTCCAATGGATAAAATATAGCATTGACATTAAAGCATAGTAGAGTCAGCCCTCTGTATCTGTGGGCTCTGCATCAGCAGATTCAATCAACCATGGATAGAAAATATTCAAAAAAAAATCCAGAATGTTCCAAACAGTGAAACTTGAATTTGCCATGCATTGGCAACTATTTACATAGCATTTACATTGTATTAGGTATTTTAATAATTTAATAATAGAGTAATATAGAGATAATTTAGAGTGTACAAGAGGGTGTGCATATGTTATGCACAAATACTATGTCATTTTATATAAAGGGGCTGAATATCTGGGGATTTCGTTATCCCCTGGCTCCTAGAACAAATCTCCTGTATATACTGAGGGATGACTGTACTTAAGATACCTGAGTTGGATCACACAGACCAACGTTGGAATCATAAATCTAACATTTAATTACCTGATAACTTTGAACAAATTCTTCAGCCTTTCATAGCCTCAAGTTCCTCATTTATATAATACAGAAAGAGTAATTAGTCTCATAATGTCCTTATAAGAATAAGATAATAATAATACATGCTTGGCACCTAGCTAAATTTTACTGAACATTTATTAACAAAAAAAGCAACAAGAACAGTGATCATTGGCCAGCAACCAATAGTTTGAAGAGATGAGACAATTTCAAATTAATATTTTTTAAATTCAAGTTTGTATTGTTTTATAACTATTACCTATAGTTCAATCCCACCCTGGTTTAAAATAAAAGTGAAATAGTTTAATTTTTGATATCTCCACACTTTGATTAGAAATGAAAGCTAACACAGAATAGTATAATTTTAAAAACCTGAATCATGCACTCTGCTTTCCTTTCCCATAGATTTTGTTTTTACATCTTTATTGGAGTATAATTGCTTTACAATGGTGTGTTAGTTTCTGCTTTATAACAAAGTGAATCAGTTATACATATACCTATGTTCCCATATCTTTTCCCTCTTGCATATCCCTCCCTCCCAATCTAACTGGTGTGAGATGATATCTCATTGTGTAGATTCACATGTATTTGGAAGAAATAATCCAGAGGGATCCTATGTTTCCCCCAATGGTAACATCTTATAAAACTATAGTACAATATCACAACCAGGATTTTGACATTGATATGATCCACTGATTTTGTTCAGCTTTCACCAGTGTTACACATATTTATTTGTATGTGTGCCCATGTACATATATTTAGTTCTATGCAATTTATTATATGTGGAGGTTGGTGTGGTCACCACCACAGTCAATATATAGGACAGTTCAATTACCACGAAGATTCCTCATGCTGCCTTTTTATAACTATACCTTAAAGCCTCCAGCTCCCCTCCGCATCCATAAATGAAATATGCAACATGTAAGCATTTGGGATTGGCTTCTTTAATTTAGCATAATTTTTTGGAGATTCCTCCAAGTTGTTGTGTATATCAATAGATTGTTCCTTTTTATTGTGGTACACCCATGGTATGAATGTACACAATTTATTTAATCACTCAACTATTGAACATCCAGTTGTTTCCTGTTGTTGGTGATTAAAAATAAATCTGCTATAAACATTCAAGTACAGGTTTTTAAAAAATGCTCCTTTCTTCCAACACCACTCCTATGGCTTGTATTTCCTCCACTTGCTCACCCTCTTGGATTGCTACAGATTTAACTACAGTTTTACCAATGCTTAACTGGTCATTTATCACATTCAAGATAACAGGAAGAATGATCAATGTGGTGACAAGGGATTAGTCTGGTTACTAGTTGTAAATAGATAGGAGTTTGCTTGCCTCCTGTGGTAAGTAATATTTAGCCCTTAGCCATTTTTCTTTTAAATGACTGAGAGGGAGAGAACTAGAAAGTACATTTTAAGAAGCAGGAAGACCATGTTTCAAGTGGACATACAATAAAAGAGTATTTTATACAAATTTTTGCAGTCATATATCATTAGTAAAAGTCAAAAGAATTGAATTGTATTACTTTCAACATTAAAAGCATACCTTAATTACTTGATACTAAATATTGGCATTTGGTTTTCATTTGGAGTTCTCAAAAGAAGTTTAGAATACATAAGGGTAATTTCAAAAGCTTTATCAATTTTAACACAATGCACAGACACAATCATTTTTAAGAATTTGGATAACATAGAAGGATAAAACATTTTGCCTAGATCATCATTCTTCTTATCAGAGTCAGCTACTTCCACTGCTTTTCACTTTTCTTTGAAAGAAAATCCTGCAAAAATACTTTCTTACTCTACTTTGACACTGGACTGAAGTTTGGGCTCTTTCACCTTTGTTTTTTCTTTGCAGGTTTTCCATATTACATAATCAGACATTGGAGTATTTTGTTTTGTTTTTCATCTTAGTGAATGACTATTTTATAGACCTGGATTGGCAATAACTATTTACTTTACTCTCTAATATTTATAAAGCAGATCTTCATGTAACCAGATCAACAAAGCACTATGACTATGGGCCATCAGCTGGGGCTTACAAATATTTTTTAACAGTGGAATTTAAAAAATTTTAAAGAGCATTTATTACAACACAATTTTAAAAACTCATCACAGTTGATTTAGTCTCTGAAGTGTGTAGATTAACTGAATTCCCTGAAACTTGACTGCTTGAATGTTTTTCAATTACCATCATAAACACTGAGGTCCTGAATTTTGTCAGTATTATATTAGCATAGGGAAATTAGCTGAGTTTCAATGGTCAAAGTTCTCCCTCCTCCCACAGTAATGTAGTCTGCTGTGCTCCAGCTGCCTACCTGGATACCTAATTTCATTTTGAGAAAGATACCCTTCTGTTTGGTACAAAGTATATCTAGTGCTGTCTGCATAAAGGTTTTGTTCATAAAAGGATAATTGTCATTAGAAAATAAACCAGGTTTAGAATTCAGCAAAAATCACTGTTATAGTAGAGCTTATAGAGTTTATTTCAGAATATGATGATTTCAAAAATATATGCAAAATATATAATAAATATCTTCTATGTAAATAAAATTGATTTGAAAATGTACAGAAATAACCAATTACTAGGACATTTTTGAATATATATTGCTGGAAATTTATAGGGTGGAATACAAAGTTGAAATTAATAAATCTTAGAAATATGGAGTGACATTCTAAATGTCATATTTTGTGATATTAAATATCTTTAATTGGAAAGCAACTTTAATTTACAAAAATAAAATTTTACTTTGGTATTGTATCTATTAATTACTTGAAACAAAATCTATTTCAACAAGTATCCTTGTGTTAATTAAAATTTAAATTATGCTTTTTAACATGTAACATCAATGAAGAAGGGGAGAAAATTTAGGGTAGTGAATTTATGATATTAAACATAGTAGAAATATTCTAAAGCAATATAAGACTGTGAACTTGTATTTGACAAATAAATGCAATAATGAGATAACTTGTATATTGAAAATGTTGTATTCACTAAAATACAACGGGTTACATTAACACGTTTTCAAGGTTCTGTCACTGATAAATACATGCTTAAGATGCTTCACCAAAGATAGTTTGACTATTTAGATTCAATTATTGCCCATTATCAAATTAAACATTAAAACATTTTAGGAACAAATCTTCCATTTTAAAATATTGCAAAGACTAAGTAAACATTGGCAAAAATACCTAGTAGCTTATTCTGATTCCTGTGATTTAACTTTCCTCTCTGTTCTCAAATGTCACATCCCTAAGCACAGCTTTAATTTCATGTTCCATTTTATTTTCCCCTAATGAACTTTTATGAATATCTGTCCTTTTATTTATATTTAATGTATGCTTAAGTGCTGAACTATGGCTAGTAAAAAGCAAGATTAAATCTTAAGTGAACTCTACCCTGGAAACCTCAGGGAAACCATGTGCTAATGTGCATAAAATGAAAACAGGATCCTGAATATTTCTAGTTTTTCCTTTATGTTTTGGTTTACTCTTCTCATTTTACTATATTGTGGGGGAAGTTCTTTCAGTAAATACTAATTCTTCCTACCTTTCCATCCTATTCCACAAGGGTTAACTGAGGATTTTGCTTTATATTTCTATTGTTATTTCCAAGTAGTTGTTTATATTCCTTTGGTTTAGTGAATGATAATTGTTTGAGCAGGAAGGGTTTTTTTTGCTTATTTGCTGCAGTTTACTATTTAGAATCAATATGTAGTTTGATTAATTATTTTAAGAGATGGGTCTCTCATTTTGGTCTTTTTATGTAGCTGAACCATCCTTCAAGCTTTGGAGTAATATATGTTTTGGCACATACCTCTACTAACCAAATTTATTCACAATGTAAGATGTAAATGGAGAGGGACTATATCGCTTTTCTTATCAGCAAAATTCAAACAAAACTAAAACAAAAATATTCTCTAACCTTGTAATCAGAGAGTAGAATATTCAAAATGTGTGGAGGGTAACTCTTAGAAGTTAATGTTAGGAATTGTGGGCCTTTTCTGTACGTATTCCTTATTTTTACGGTCCTTTGAAATATGTTTCATAAAAGAACAAAATAAAACCCAAGAAGAAGAATTAAGTGATGTGGAGATAGCAATCTACCAGAGAAAGAGTTCAGAGTAATGACTGTAAAGATGATCAAAGAACTTGGGAGCAGAATGGATGTACAGATGAGAAATTATAAGTTTTTTAACAGAGAATTAGAAAATATAAAGGACAAACAAACAAAATTAAATAATAAAATAACTGAAATGAAAAATACACTAGAAGGAATCAATAATAGACTAAGTGAGGCAGAAGAACAGATCAGTGACTGGAAAACAGAAATCACAGATTGCTGGAAATCACTGTGGCCAAACAGAAAAAAGAATAAAAAGAAACAAGGAAAGTTTAAGAGACCTCTGGGAAAACATCAAAAATGCTAATACTTGCATTATAGAGGTCCCATAAGGAGAAGAGACAGAGAAAGGGCCTGAGAAAATAATTGAAGAGATAATAGCTGAATACTCCCTTACCCTGGTGAAGGAAACAGTCACCATGGCACAATGCAATCAAAATGACAAAAATTAAAGATAAAGAGAGAATTTTAAAAGCAACAAGGGAAAAATAGCATACAAGGGAATCTCCATAAGGCTATCAGCTGATTTGTCCATAGGCCAGAATGGAGTGGCACATTATACTTAAAGTGATGAAAGAGAAAAACCTACAACCAAGAATACTCTACCCAGCAAGGCGCTTGTTCACATTTGATGGAGAAAACAAAAGCTTTACAGACAAGAAAAAGCTAAAAGAATTCAGCACCACCCAACTAGCTTTACATAAAATGCTAAAGGAACATCTGTAGGGAGAAAAGAAAAGGCCACAACTAGAAACAAGAAAACTACAAAATGGAAAATCTCACTGGTAAAAGCAAAAATACAATAAAGGTAGAAAATCATCCATTCAGAGAGCTCGTAGGGAGGTTAAAGACAAAAGTAGTAAAATCATTTGTATTCACAAAAAGCAGTTAAGGGATACACAAAAGAATTAGATGTAAAATATAACATCAAAAACCATAAACATGAGGGGAGGAGAGTACAAATGCAGGGTATGTAAAATGTGTTTGAAATTAAGAAATCAGCAACTTAAAACAAGCACATATATAGACTCCTATACAAAAACCTCACAGGTACTGCCAAAAAAAAATCTGTAACAGATATACACACACAAAAAAAGAAAAAGGAATCCAAACATGACACTAAAGATAGTAATCAAACCTCAAGAGAAGAGAGCAAAAGAAGGAAAGGGAACAAAAGACCTATAAAAACAAATCCAAAACAATGAATAAAATGGCAATAGAAACATACATATCAATAATTACCTTAAGTATAAACAGACTAAATGCTACAACCAAAAGACACAGACTGGCTGAATGGATACAACAACAAGACCCATATATTTGTTGCCTACAAGAAACTCATTTCAGATCTAGAGACATGTACAGACTGAAAGTGAGGGGATGGAAAAAGATATCCTATGAAAACGGAAACTAAAAGAAAGCTGGAGTAGCTATACTTATATCTGACAAAATAGACTTTAAAATAAAGATTGTCACAAGAGACAAAGAAGGAACTACATAATGATCAAAGGATCAATCCAAGAAGATATATCAATTGTAAATATACATGCACACAACACAAGAGCACCTCAATATATAAGGCAAATGTTAACAGACTAAAAGGAGAATTTGAAAGTAACACAATAATAGTAGGGAACTTTAACACCTCACTTACACCAATGAAAAGATCATTGAGAAAGAAAGTCAATAAGGAAACGCGGGCCTTAAATGACACATTAGACCATATGGTCTTAATTAATTTTTTATATGCCTTTCCTCCAAAAGCAGTAGAATACACATTCTTTTCAAGTGCACATAAAATATTTTCCAGGATTGATCACATGCTGGGCCACAAAGCAAGCCTCAGTAAATTTATGAAAACTGAAATCATATCAAGCAACTTATCTGACCACAACACTATGAGGGTAGAAATCAACTACGAGATTAAAAAAAATGCAAAAAACACGAACACAAGGGGGCTAACCAATATGTTACTAAACAACCAATGGCTCACTGAAGAAATCAAAGATGAAATCAAAAAATTATCTAGAGACAAATGAAAGTGAAAAAATAATGATCCAAAACCTATGGGACACAGCAAAAGCAGTTCTAAGAGGGAAGTTTATAGCAATACAATCTTACCTCAGGAAACAAGAAAAATCTCAAATAGAAAACCTAACCTTACACCTAAAGCAACCAGAGAAAGAAGAAGAAACAAAACCCAAAGGTAGAAGAAGGAAAGAAATCAAAAAGATCAGAGCAGAAATAAATGAAATAGAGGCTAAAAAAAGAGAAAAGATCAGTGAAACTAAAAGTTGGTTCTTTGAAAAGATAAACAAAATTGATAAACCTTTAGCTGGACTCATCAAGAAAAAAAGTGAAAGGGCCTAAATTAATAAATTCAGAAATGAAAAAGGAGATGTTACAACCAAAACCACAGAAATACAGAAGATCAGAAGAGACTGCTACAAACAACTATACACCAAGAAAACGAACAAAGTAGAAGAAATGGACAAATTCTTAGAAATGTACAATCTCCCAAGACTGAACCAGGAAGAAATAGAAAATACTGAGAGACCATTTACCAGTACAGTATCAAAAAACCAGCTCAATCAAAAAATGGGCAGGGGCTTCCCTGGTGGCGCAGTGGTTGAGAGTCCGCCTGCCGATGCAGGGGACACGGGTTCGTGCCCCGGTCCGGGAAGATAGATCCCACATGCTGCGGAGCAACTAAGCCCGTGCGCCACAACTACTGAGTTCACGTGCCACAGCTTCTGAAGCCCACGTGCCTAGAGCCCATGCTCCACAACAAGAGAAGCCACCACAATGAGAAGCCCATGCACTGCAACGAAGAGTAGCCCCCGCTCGCCGCAACTAGAGAAAGCCCACATGCAGCAAGAAAGACCCAACACAGCCAAAATAAATAAATAAATTTTAAAAAAATGGGCAGAAGACTTAAGTAGACGTTTCTCCAAAGAAGACATATGGATGGCCAACAGACACATGAAAAGATGCTCAATATTGCTAATTATTAGAGAAATGAAAATCAAAACTATAATAAGTTAACACCTCACACCAGTCAGAATGCCCATCATTAAAAAATCTACAAATAACAAATGCTGGAGACATTGTGGGGAAAAAGGAACCCCTCCTACTCTCTGGGTGAGGATATAAATCGGTGCAGCCACAATGGAGAAAATCTGGAGGTTTGTTAAAAAAATAAATCTAGAGTTACTGTATGATCCTACAACCCCACTCCTGGGCATGTACCCAGAGAAAACTCTAATTCAAAAGATACACACACACCAGTGCTCACTGCAGCACTATTTATGGTAGCTAAGACATGGAAGCAAACTAAATGTCCATCAACAGATGAATTGATCAAAAAGATGTAGTATATCTTTTATTTTACCATAAAAAATAATGAAATAATGCCATTTGCAGCAACATGGATGGACCTAAAGATTATTATATTAAGTGAAGTAAGTCAGACAAAGACAAATAACATATGATATCACTTATATGTGGAATCTAAAAAAATGACAGAAATGAACTTATTTACAAAAACAGAAATACAGTCATAGACATAAAAATAAAACACGGTTTCTAAAGGGGATTGTGAGGGGGATGGGGGGAGAGATAAATAAGGAGTTTGGGATTAACATATACACACTACTATATATAAAATAGGTAAATAAGAAGGACCTACTGTATAGCACAGGGAACTATATTCAGTATCTTAGTAAGTTAACTATAGTTCAATTAAGAAAAAGACTGCATTGTATTGGAATCAGTATAAATACTCAATGTCACAAAATAAAGTCCAAAAGTAAGCCTATAAATAATCAGTCAATTGATTTTCAACAGAAGCACCAAGGTAATTCAGTGAGGAAAGAAGAGACTCTTTAAGCTGTTGGAATAACTGGGTAGCTTTACATTAAAAAAAGTACATCAGCTTCTACCTCATACCATAAAGAAAAGTTGATCCAAGATGAATCACCAACCTAAACATAAATTCTAAGAGTTTCAACATTCTAGAGAAGACTTAGAATACATTTTCACAATTCAGGCAAATAATTTTTAGAGAACTTAGCAAAAGCACTAAGCATAAAATGAAAAATGGTAAATAGTATTTCATCAAAATTAAAAACATCTGCTCATCAAGGAATGCCATTGCCTAAATGAAAAATCTAACCTAGACTGGGAGAGGATATTTGCAATGCACATAATCCAAAAAAGATATCTTAACCAGAATAAATAAAGAACTTCTACAATTTGATGATTTTTAAAAAGGAAAACCAATTTGAAATACTTGAATAGACACTTCACAAAGGAAATATATGAATGGCTAATTAGCAAATGAGAAAATGCTCAACATCCAGTCATCAGGAAAAAAAGAAAAAATATATCACTTTACATAAGCTTGAATGGCTAGAGTTAAAAATACTGATACATGAAATGTTGGTAAGGATGTGGAGCAAATGGAACACTCACACATTGCTTGTGTGAGTGTAAAATGCTACAACCACTTCTGAAAACAGAAAAATTATAAATATAATTTTTATTACTTGTATCATATTCTGTATTTTTACATAATCTATTGTGTGTTATATCTATTATATACATAATACCTCAGCAATTCACCCTAGAAAAATAGAAATAGAAACCCACAAAAATAGTTGTATAATAATGTTGAAGACAGTTTTATTCACAGTACCTAAAAGCTGTACACAACCAGTATATCCTTAGGTAGACAGATAAATCAATTCTGATATGGCCATGAAATGGAATACTATTCAGCAGTAAAAAGCAATGTACTACCAACACATACAATAACAAAAATATGACTTAATCTCAAAAACATCTTTTGTATTTGGCTTTTTTGACTCAAAAAAGCCAAATACAAAAGAGAACATACTATATACATCCATTTCTAAGAAGTCCTAGAAAAAGCAAAATTAATCTAGGGTGAAAAAAGTGAAATGATGATTGCCTGTCAGTGTCTGGGGATTGACTGTAAAAAGCCATGAGGAAAATTAATGAGGTGATAAAATCATTCTATACCTTAATTGGGTTAGTTATTACAAAGGTTTATATATTTTTCAAACCTCATTGTATTCTACACTTTGAAATCTGAATGTTTTGCTTCATGTAAATTACTTTTTTTAAATAATCAAGAAGAAATGAAAAGGAAGAACTATGAGGAGCATTAGCCTGTATTTTACTTAAAAACAAAATTCTCATTATGATGTTTTGACCTTCTTTTTGGCTGGGGAGAGACTACCCCTCCCAGGGTGAGCCAATTCTTAGAGTTAACAAAAAGCTCATCTGGAATTTGGTTTTGATATACAAACGAACCAGTCCAGAGCCATACCTCCTTTATTTGGCCTACACATGCCAGGAGATAATATGATTCTCCCTTAATCATCTAAGTGCCAGATGCCAGGCAGCTAGAGATAGCCCCCTATAGACGAAAGCCTATTGAAATTACTCAAACTAGCCAATCCTAAGCTGCTTAGCTTTCCCTGATTTGCCTTTCCTGCAGAAAACCCAGTAAAGGCAGTGGTCTAAATATTCCCTTTGTTCCTGTCTTCTGCATCCTGAACACCCTGGTGTTTTTCCCATGTGGTAATGCATGGCATACCATGCCTTCTCTTTCTATAATCTGTGATTATAATAAATGTTTTCCTGAACCTCTCCTCTGTCTTTTCTTGTGGCCTCACATGAATGATCATTTCATAAAATGACACAAAATAAAGCCCAATCAGATTACAAAACATAGTATAAATATTGGATAATTAAATAACTAAAAGAGATAGACTAACCATTTGATTAAAATACATAGTCCATATATAAGCTTATACATGGAAACAATGTGAGTAAAAACAAACTTTGTAATACATGGTTTGGGGCAACTGGTAGTGATCTGGAAAACAAATAAAGCTATATCCCTACCTCAAACCATTACATATTACAAAGATTGATAAAATTGACTAAATGAAAAAATTTTAAACCTTCATTAAAAAATACCCTATGCAAGGTGCAAGAGGGAGGAGATGGGGATATATGTATATGAATAGCTGATTCACTTTGTTATAAAGCAGAAACTAATGCACCATTGTAAAGCAATTATACCCCAATAAAGATACTAAAAAAAAAAAAAAAGATTACCCTATGCAAGGTCAAGGACAAATGACAAATTGAAGGTAAACAATTCATGTGACAGAAAAGGATCTAACATTTCCAACATAAAAAATTCTCATAGAAGTCAGAAAAAAAGAAAAATATCTTAATATGAAATGGAGAAAAAACATGGACAGAGAATAAGAAATAGAAATTGTCCTTAAAACATGAAAAGATGCTCAACTTCACACATAATAAGAGAATAGCAAATTGAAACTACACTGAAATACCACTTCCTTTTAGATTATAACACACTCTTTCCACTTTATGATGAAGAATTATAACTTACAGGAAAAGCAAAATTTCAAATGTATGTGTCCTTTGACTCAGCATTGCCACTTCTGGAAACAATCCTGCACAACACACACACACACACGCACACACACACACACATACATGCACACAAGCACACATCAAACAATATATGTGCAAAGTTATTGATTGCAAGATTGTTTGTAATGACAAAGTCTGAAAACAACTCAGTGGACAACGATGGTGGACTAGTGAAATTACCCATGTTTCATTCACAGAATGGAATATATTGATAGTATAGTTATTAATAACTGATAAGAAATATCATGCATGGCAAAGACCTCCAGGATATATCAAGTGGAAAAAAAGCGAACTACAGAGTAATGTATATTATGTTATCTTTTGTGCAAAATGGGAGGAAAATAAGAACATTCAAGTTCATTTGTATTTGCATAAAGAAAAAATGGAAGAATGTATAAATAATACTAGTAAAAATATGTTCTCACTTCAGCAGCATATGTATTTTCAGTATTGAAATTGGAACTATATAGAGAAGATTAGCATAACTCCTGCAAAAGTATGCCACAGAAATTCATGATGTGTTTCATAGTTTGGGGAAGAAAAGAAACATTTACATTCATGAAGCTAAAAGATCCCCAAACTGAATCAACCAAAAGATTATAATGAGATGTATTATAATCAAATTGCCACAAGTCAAAGACAAAGAGAGAATTTTGAAAGCAGTGAGGGAAAATCGATTCTTCACATATAAGGGAGTGCTCATAAGACTATCAGTAGATTTCTCAGCAGGAAATTTGCCGGCCATGAGATAATAAGGTGATATATTCAAAGTACTGAAAGAAAAATACTGACAACCAAGAATTCTATACTCAGCAATAGTACCTGTGAAAATGTAGACGAGATTAAAAATCATTCCTAGACAAACAAAAACTGAGGGAGTTTGGCACCACTAGACCTACCTTAGAAGAAATGCTTTAGAGAGTTCTTCAAGTAGAAAGAAAAACATGCTAAAAAGTAACATGAAAGCATTTGAAAGTGTGAATCTCATTGGTGAAGCTAAATATATAGACATACACAGATTAAATTAAGACTGTAATGGTGATGTGTAAATTACTTTTTACCCTAATATAAATGTTAAAAATTTGTTAATAGATAAAAAATACAAATATAAGCAAACTCTCACTATAAGAACATAAAGTCTCTGGGGTGGAATAGAAGTGTAGTATTTCAGTATGGGATTGAAGTTAAACTATTATCAACTTAAAATAGAAGTTACAACTATAAAGATAAATATGCAAGCCTTGAGCTAATCTCAAAGGAAAAAAACTACAATAGATACCAGGAAGGTAAAGAGAAAAGAATCAAAGCAAATCACCAAATAAAATCATCAGAGAACAAAGGAAAATGGCAAGAGAGGAAGAGAGGGACAAAATAGACAGAAAATAATTAACAGAATGGCAATAGTAAGTCTTTACATAATTTTCTTAAGTGTAAATGAATTAAACTCCCTAATCAGAAGGCACAGAGTGACTGAATGGATTAAAAAAAAACCAAGTTCCAGCAATATGTTGTCTACAAGAGACTCACTTTAGCTTTAAAAGCACAGATAGGCTGAAAGTTAAGGGATGGAAATAGATATTTCATGCAAAGGGTAATCAGAAGAAAGTGGGTATGGATATAGGGAAAAAAAACAGACGAATTCTAAAACTGTCTCTAGAGACAAAGAAGTTCATTATATAAGGATAAAAGGGTCAATTCAACAAGAAGATGTAACAGTTATAAATATATATGTACCTTATGTCAGAACATCTAAAAATATAAAGCAAATATTGATAGATTTGAAGGTAGAATTCCACAACAATACAGTAAGGGTAAGGGGCCTCAAATATCCCACTTACAATAATAGATAGAATATCCAGATAGAAAATCAATTTTAAAAACCCAGCTGGCTTGAATAACACTATAGACCAAGTATACCTAAGAGACAGAACTTACAACCAACAGGAAAATACTCATTCTTCTCAAGCACACACCAAACATTCTTCAGGATAGATCAAATGTTAGGCCACAAAACAGTCTTAGCAAATTTAACTACACCAAAATCATTCCAAGTATCTTTTCTGACCATATTGGAATAAACCAGAAATCAATAACAGCAAGAAAACTGGAAAATGCACAGATACATAGAAATAAATCAACACACTTGTGAACAACCATTGCACCAAAGAGGAAATCGAAAGGGAATTTAAATACTATTTTGAGACAAATGAAAACAAAAACACAACATACTGAAATTTATGGGAAGCATCAAAAGAAGTACTGAGAGGAATGTTTGTAGCAATGAATGCCTACATTGAGAAAGAAGATAGATCTCAAATAAACAAAGTAATTTTACACCTTAAGAACCTAAAAAGAATAAACTGAATGCAGAATTAGCAGAAGGAAGGTAATAATAAAGATTAGAGCAAATATAAATCAAATAGAGATTAAAAAGATAGAAAAAAAACTGAGTTGGCTTTTTGTAAAGATAAACAAAATATAGAATCCCTTAGTTAAGTTAACTAAGAGTAGAAGAGAGATGACTCAAATAAATAAAATCAGAAATGAAAGAGGAGATATAATAATGGATACCTCAGAAAAGAAAAAGATCATAATGGACTATCATGAACAATTAAATAACAACAAGTTGGATAACTGAGAAGAAACTGATAAATTCCTAGAAACATACAATCTGCCAAAATTGAATCAAGAAGAAATAGAAATCCTGAACAGACTAATAAACACATAAGGAGATTCAATCAGCAACTAAAAGACTCCTGATGAAGAAAAGCCCAAGACCAGATGGCTTCACTGCTGAGTTACACAGAACATTCAAAGAAGAATGAATACTGATACTTCTCAAACTGCTTCAAACAACAGAAGAGAGAACACTTCCAAACTAATTTTATGAGACCATCATCACCTTGAAAACCAGACAAAGGCAATAGAAGAAAAGAAAACTACAGGCCAATATTGCTGATGAACATAGATGCAAAAGTTCTCAATAAAATACTAGTAATCCAAATTCAAAAGCATACTAAAAGACTTTTGTGTCGTAATTAAGTGAGATGTAAGGATGGTTCAACCACACAAATCAATCAATGTGGTACATCATTTTTTTTAAAAAATGAAAGGAAAAAAACCATATGAGCATCTCAATAGATGCAGAAAAAGCATTTGACAAAATTCAACATGTGTTTATGAAAAAAGCTCTCAACAAATTGGGCAAAGAAGGAACATACCTTAACATAACAAATGCCATATAACATAAGCCCCAGCTAACATCATACTCAGTGGTGAAAGGTTAAACATTTTGCTTCTAAGGTGAAGGTGCCCACTCTTACCACTCCTATTCCACATAGTACTAGAAGTGCTAGTCAGAACAATTAGGCAAGAAAAAGAAAGTTCCTCAAAACATTAAAAATAGAACTACTTTATAGTCCAGCAATCTGTGTATATGACCAAAGAAAATGATACCAGAATCTTGAAGATATTCTTGCACCTGCACTCCCATGTTAACTTCAGCATTTTCAAAATATCCAACATCAGAAACCAATCTAAATGTCAGTGAATGGATGAATATATACAAGTGAATATTATTCAGCTTTAGAAATAAGTAAATTCAGCCATTTGCGACAGCATGGGTAAATCTGGAGAATATTTTGCTAAGTGAAATAAGTCAATCACAGAAATACAAATACTACATGATCTCACTTATATGTGGTATCTAAATTAGTCAAACTCATTGAAACAGAGAGTAGAATAATGTTCACCAAAGGAGGGAGAAATGGAGTGATGTTGTTCATGCTGCATAAAGTTTCAGTTTTGCAAGATGAATAAGTTCTGGATATCTAATGTCCAACAATGTGACAATAGTTAATATTGTATTGTACACTTGAAATCTGCTAGAGAATAGATTTAAATGTTATTACATGAACACATGCACATGAAAGGTGACTATATGAGGTGATTAATATGTTAATTAGGTTGATTGTCATTAATATTTCATAATGTATACATATATCAAATTATCATATTATACACTTTAAATGTATACAATTTTTAATGGTTAATTATACCTCAAAAAAGCTGAAAGAAAATAATGTCCTATGTATAATGTGAGGATGATAAAACATGGTGGATGTAAACAGGGATGGGGAACCAGATCTCTCTACATATTTATTTTTCTAATGTTTTGAAATATGTCCATTATGCAAACATTAAATTAAGAAAACAATAAAGAAAAACTATGAAAGACCTAACCTTTAGCTTTGGCTAGAGGGAGGGCCACTTATGTGAAAAGCAGGAAAAGGAAAGTAGATTGATTTAAATGTAGTCAATAGTAATTAAAGAAATGTGTTGTGTACAGATAGCTCAGTCAAAGACGCATACCCTAAGAAAACCATAATTCAAAAAGAGTCATGTACCAAAATGTTCATTGCAGCTCTATTTACAATAGCCCAGAGATGGAAACAAAGACAGTTAAAATATGACAAATAGTAGAACAGTAATTAACAAGAATGGCAAAAATCCAACAAATTCTTTGAAATAGGAAAATATGTGCTTGTATAAAGCAGAATATAAAGAAGGAGTTAAGGGGAAAGGAAATATTGATCTAGATGAAGAATCAGGGAATAAATGTAGGACAATGGTTTATTGGGGCTCGAGAAAAGATAAAGTACACAGATTAAAGAGAGGTACAAAAGGAAGAATGTAAAAAATGATAAACACAAATAACTTTTTTAGATGAAGTTGGGGTAGATGAAAATACATTTTCTGTATACTTAATAAAGAAAGATTTGAGGTCATCACCTTGAAGGACAGGGTAAGTAAATGGGATTTAAGGGGGAAAAGATATTATTGTCATTGTGAAACATAAGCCAATGAGAAGATGAGGCATGTAAAATAGGATTGCTAAACTATGGTCAAAGCTAAGATTTAGCTCAAACACAAAATCTTGGACTATACTACATTTTTCCACTTTTAGGATGATATTCTAAAAATATTCTAACAAAGATGTGAAGAAGCAGAAGGGGATTAGTACATGTTAAATCCCTCAAAACCTGAAGGGTAAGTACTGTTATTATTCACATTCTACAGATGATGAAATTGAAGCTTAGAGTCAATAAGGAATTTTCCTACAGACACTCTCCTAGAAAATGGTAGAGTCAGAATTCAAACACAGGTTGATCTGACTCCAATGTTCATGTTCCTTATCACCAAGCCTGGCACATAGAAGGCATTCATGGAGTACTTTTGGAATGACTGTCCACTAAGAATATAAATAATAAATTATGGAAATAAACAACATTGGAGAATGGGCAGTCAGAATTAACAAATAGCAAAAGGTAATACAAAAAGTTGATTTGTTGGAGAGTAAAACACTGAAATACTGCTAAAACATTCATCAAATATTTAAATCACTTTCCAAATCTCTACTGGGACTTGAAAATGCTGAGATAATGTTAGGTATATTTAGAAAATAATCTGTGAAATCTATATAAAAAATCTGTCAAAGTAAAAATATATATTGCCTTAAGGATTGAAAAATTTTATACTTCTCCTAAACTTATAAAATAAAATATCTTATATATAATCAGCAATTATAGAGTACAATAACTGTATGCATGCTCTTATCAAAAACAGAAAATATTGAAGACTTACTTGGTTGATATGACATACACACATATAAATTGGAAACATGGTGAAAACAATTATTTACACACAGACACACAAACATGCAATCCTCTACATATGTATGTGAATAAACACACAGAAACTTATGAACCTTTTGAAAGCATCAAAAGAACTATTGTTCAGAGGCAGGTCTTTCAGGCTGTACTTGCACAGAGATATAACATTTATCCTTAGTAAATTAAGCTTCACATGCAAATAAAACTGTTCATCTGCTACTTGGAAAAATAGAGAAAAATCATTAAGCTTTTCTCTGGGATTAAACTGGACACTTTCATTAAAAGTACAATATGTTAGATCACTAAAATGATTAACACATATCCAAGAATCACATCACATGGCCAAAGTACCATAAGAATATTTTTAGTTTCATTGCCCTTGCTTTTGGAGTCAGATCAAAAATAATCATTGCCAAATTTATGTGAAGGAGTTTATTGCCTATGTTTTCTTTTAGGATATTATGTTTTCAGGTCTTATGTTCAAGTCCTAATTCCATTATGAGTTAAGTTTTGTGTATGGTGTAGTTTTGTGGTCCAGTTTCATTCTTTTCATATCCAAATTTTCTAATATAATTTATTGAAGAGACTGTCCTTTCCCCATAGATTATAATAGGCTACTTTGCTGTAAATTAATGACCATATAAGGGTGGATTTATTTTTCAGGTTTCTCTATTCTGTTCCATTTGGTCTATGTGCCTGTTTTCATGCAAGTAATATACTGTTTTGAGTATTATAGATTTGTAATATAGTTTAAAATAAATATATATATATATATGCCTCTGTTTTTTTTTCTACCTTCTCAAGATAGCTCAGGGTATTTTTTTCATATATAAGTGTTCACAGGAACTTTATTTATAATAGTCCCAAACTGGAAACAGTTTAAATATTCACTAAGAGATGAATGGACAAACAATGGTGATATAACAATACAATGGAAAACCACTTGCCAAAGAAAAGAGAGAAATGATGAGGCAACAAACATGGATGAATCTCAAAAATATCATGCTAAGTGAAAGAAACTAGATATAGGAGAGAATCTGCTGTATTATTCCATGTATATCAAACTCTAAAAGAGACCAATCTAATCTGTTGTAAAATAAATCAGAGTAATGATTGCAATTTGGGAGAAAAGATAGACTTGAAAAGGGTGTGAGGGAACTTGCTAGAGAGATAGAAATTTTTTAAAATCTCATTTTGGGGTTATGGTTACAAAGTAATTTAATTGGTCAAAACACATTGAATAGAACACTTAACATCTGTGCATTTTATTGAATGAAATTATACATCAACCAAAAATGAGATGGAAATATAAGTGCCAATATCTAGATATTAGGAGTCTTAGGAGAGTAAAATAAATCAAGGGAGGAGATATTTGAAGAAATAATGAAGATAACCTTGGAACTGAAGAAAGAAGAAAGATCTCAGTTTCAAAGAGTGCCAAATACACCAAACAGGATGGGTAATGAAAAATGCACACTTAGAAATATTAGAGTGAGTATCAGAAAACAAAACATTCTAAAACTCTAAAAAAAGAAAAAAGAAAAAGAGACCACTTACAAAGGAATGAGCTTCAAAATGAATTGACCAAAACAACAAAGGAAAAGAATTTGAAGTGAGAATTTTATATCCAGCTAAACATCCATTCAAATGTTAAAGGCTAAAAACAGTCAGAGCATTCAATGGCTCAGGTTTCAACAAAAATACAGTCCTCCCTCGAAAAACATTTTTTTTTTTTTTGCAGTATGCAGGCCTCTCACTGTTGTGGCCTCTCCCATTGCAGAGCACAGGCTCCAGACGTGCAGGCTCAGCAGCCATGGCTCACGGGCCCAGCCACTCTGTGGCATGTGAGATCTTCCTGGACCGGGGCACGAACCCGTGTCCCCTGCATCGTCAGACAGACTCTCAACCACTGCACCACAAGGAAAGCCTGAAAAACAATTTTTGAAATAACTAGCTCAGTAATGGAAACAAATTCCACAGATAATACTAGAGATTTGTGAAAGCTGAACAAATAACTCAGAACAGTTTAGTGTTTTAAAAAAAT